>NW_004955442.1:4850777-4855240 GCF_000276665.1 Chinchilla lanigera
GTCACACTAACAGTCGGTGACTGCCTTTTGGAGCCTATTTGAAGGACTTAAAACCTCATTACTAGCCGGGTGTGGTAGCCTGTAATCCCAGCATTCAGGAGGCTGAGGCAGGAGGATCGTTGTGAGTTCGAGACCAGCCTGGGCTACAAAATGAGTTCAAGGCAAGCCTGAACTGCATAGTGAAACCCCGCCTCAAAAAAAAAAAAAAAAAAAAAAGAATTTTAAGTTCCTACCAACTACACTTCCAGAACATAACCTTTTCCTAAGTTAGAGACAGCCAGTACTATCCAGTCTCTTCTAGAAATAAAATTCCCCAGAATGGATGTGAATATTATTATACAGAACAGAAGTTAAGTAGGTGGAAACATTAGCTATCAATAAAACCTACATCCTTGCGCAGTGAACATAAAATGTAATTTGAGATCTTAATATATAATATGTAGTTGAATACAGCATTCCCCATACCTGCTTTCCTCCCCAAATCTAAGACTTTATTCAAATCAGCTCCTAGAATAATATTAGTATTTTTATCTCACACCTGAGTTTTGACCAAAAGCCTTTTCTGTTGCTCTCAGAGATTCCAAAAGATTAAGAAATGTGACACAATCATATTGCGAGAGATACTGCAGCAAAGTCCGCAATATCTTCAAATCCTGAACCAAGGATTTGGTCTTGGCTCCAAGCTGGTGCCACAAAGGATCCAGATAATGGCGGATTGTCTAAAACAAGAATAAAATTCAGTATTGCTACAATATGTTAATATACCTATTCTTAATAAATACAAATTATACTTTCAATAAAGTTTATTCTTTGTATCACTAAAAATGTTAAAAGGATATATCTCATGGTATATGTATTTTACTATAATAAAAAGCACAAAATGTTATTCTTTAAGGATATGGCTAAAAATTCAGTTCACAAAATTCTAATAATAATATTTAACTTTTTAAACACAGAGAAGAGTGTTCTATTGCTATAATCTTTATGATCAGATGGGGTCAACTATCCTTGTGCAGATTTACATTATTGTCAGGAGAGAAAATTCCTGGTCAACATCAGAAAATCAATTATTTTTTTAATGAGCAGAAGCAGTATAACTGCATGACATCTCCTCTAACAAATTTAATACTGAACAGAAGTAATATTTGGATGACCATATAATTTATTGTTTAAATTGAGACACTTGTGAAAAGAAAATGGAGCACTATTAATAATTACTCCAGGACAACAAGGAGATACTGGGATTATCCTAAACAAATAGGACAAATAACTACATACCTCTTCTGTAAAAAGATTTGTGAAAGATTCAGTTTTTTAGTATGATATATGTTCTATGTAGAGACATGGTTACTAAAAAAACCAAAAAACAATGTCTTGACTCCTACTAGCGGAGGAATAATAAACACAAGTCTAGTGTAAAACACAGTAGGTTATATTTTGTTTTCCTAGAGACATATAGTCTATTAAATGAATATGAAGGTTTTTTTTTTTTAAATTACCATGCACTAAGTTATAACATACTTTTAAGGTGAAGGAATGGAATACTTAAAGTTAGTTTTATGTATCAATATTTCATAGTAAACTGACTTTTTGAAAGAATCAGAGAAAGAAGTTAAAATTTTTCCTTTTTCATATTTCCAGTGAAACAGAGGTTCATCCAGAATTTAAAAGATAATGACATGTTCTTCCAAAATATAAAAATCGGAAACTGCCTATAATTTTTAAGTCAGTATTTTATCTATAATTATCATATTAGATACTTATAAAGTTGGATTAATATTAGTTCATGGTGGAAAATTCCTTGAATTTATGTCTATTTTCTCAATTTGGTTAGTTTTATGTATCAATATGTAATTTTAAAACAGAGCAAGTCTCATATCTCCTAGTAATAAAAATTCATCCAAGTTATTTTTATTCCAAAAAAGAGACAAGTTCTTGTGTAATTATGAAACATTTTTACCTATTGATATCCAAATGTTGTCATTTCATAGCAAAAAAATTATTTATCCTCCTCTTGACTACATTTAAAATGAGATTATACTTAAAATGTAGTTATGTACACACATATTAATTGCATTAAATCTTGAACAGTATGGGGCAAGGGTCCATACAGTTATAACTATAAACATCAGAGTTATGTCTCCATGCCAAGCCACATATTTTTGTACAAATACCTTTCAGTAAACCAAAGCAGCTGTACTTTAAATCACCTCCAATTCAATTCTAAAAATAGCAAATTCTTATTAAGAACATTGCAAATATTAAAACTTGCATTCTCGAAAATTAAAACAAACTATGCTTTAAAAAGTACCTTGTCAAAAGGCTTCCCAAGAGCATTTTCTAAAGATAAATCTTCCACTTCCAGTGACGGGTTATGACATTTCAGTTCCCTTAGACATGCGTTTAAAATATCCAGTATAGCAGTTTGTATGGCAAGCATGGCAGGTGTCATAGAAACATGAATTTCCACAACTTCAGGTTTGTGCTGTTCTAAAAAAGAGTTGACTGCTACATGGAACCTAAAGAGATTAATAGTTTTCAAATAATTTTTAGTTTTAACTGTTATGTATTCTGGTCCCAGTTCAATATTCTAACAGTTTTTGTAAATGCAATTAGGAAACAGACTAAATGATCAAACTTTGAGGAATACTTTAGATCTCCATGAACAGAAGTATTATTCAAATAAAGCAGGGCCTGTAAACTATTGCTTGGGCCAAACCCTGGACTTTTTTTTTTTTTTTTTTGAAGTCTTATAGAAAACAGCCACTTCACTGTTTTCTTACTGTCTATGGCTGCTTTTGTGACTGTGACAGACCACATGGCTTGGGAAGCCCAAAATATTTACTATGTGGTTGTTTATAGGAAAAGTGTGTTGACCTCTGAGATAAGATATAATCAAAACAGGAAAAATTCTACAACTACTACTCTCTAAAGTATTGTATAACCAAAATAATATTGGCAAATGTTGCAAAAATACTTGAAAATTGAAACTTTATGTTTTCCCTACAAATTTTACACAAAGGCTTCAAAATCTTTGGGCTTTATTTCCCAGCTGGTAATCCTCAAAGTGGAAGTGGCAATCTTGTCCAATAAATCTGCAACTCACCTAAAGCTATTGTACATAGAGGCCTTTATCTCCCTGGGGGTTTCTCTAAATGCACAAGAATGAATAAAGTATCTTGGATGGATCTGATAGACTGCCAGAAAAATAACTCTCAAATCTCTCTCTACTTTCAAAAGAATCACAAATACGGGGAATACATATTTATACCTAGATGTGTTTGTTACGGACCTGACTAGCCTCTATCAAGTGCAATGTAAGTATATTTTACACTGTATTACTTTGAAGCCCAACTAAGGTGAGCAGATCCACCCAAAAATAACAAAATATTATTTACCTAGGCCACAGATACAGCTTCCTCACGAAAAGATTTCTCATCACTCTTTCCACATGACAAAAGCCAGTATCAAAGGCGACAGCGTTGTCTGTGAAAGCTTTAATGAAACCACGTTTGTTTTTCTGGCGAAAGAGGCGCAAAATGAAAGCTTCCTGACAAGACTCAATTATTCGGTGGGCTCTGTACACCAAGATGCCTGAAGGGAGAGGTTATAATTTAAGTTACAGGACAGACATGAAATTTCGTACTCACTTTTGCTCATTCACTCATTCTCTCAATTTGTCTGAATGCCTACTTGAGGATGGGCAGGTAGGTGAGGGACACAGCTACACGTAAAGAGATGTAAATCCCCATCACTGTGGAATTTTGCTAACCAACACAAGTAAGATATTTAGTATGTTACCTGTGTTAAGGAGAACAGTGAGTCAGAGGAGGGGGCGGATGCAGAGGGTTTGTAATTTTAGATAAGCAGGGTAGAGATGAGGAAACAATAAGAACAAAAGCCCTGGAGTGAGGCGTGTCTGGCACACTGAAAGAAGAAAAGTGGATCTCAATTCTCTTTTGATATATGAATCAGAGGTGGGATCTATACAAGAGCTGCATTTTAGAAGTCACCTATTAGACTAATTTAATTAATTCAATTTTCAGAATCAAGGTATATTCAACCAGAGGTAAATTAGTCCATTTAAAATAAAGACCTGCAGTGATGTATTTACTGTATGTTTGTTGTGGTGTGTGCAACTATATCATCTCTGAATCTCAAAAACCAAGACAAGTATACAGGTTTTCTTATTTACAATTGAGGATACTGGGCCAGAAGGTATTTCACATACCTATGCCATTTTGATGCAGTATTAGTGACAAGTCGGGGAGAAACACAATGTGAGTTAAGGATAGAGACATGTCATTTTGGTTCAAACACTCAATTATTCCATGATGATTCTCAATATTTTAGACCTCAGTCAAGCTGATTACTTTAGATACATAGTACTTGCATATTTTTAATCCCATTCTCATCACTCATAGGGTCTTGAAATTTTTTTTTTTTTTTTTTTTTTTTTTTTT
>NW_004955442.1:4855340-4868128 GCF_000276665.1 Chinchilla lanigera
GCCATGGCTTCCTCTTTTGCAGCTCACTCTTCGTTTTGAGGAAGTGCACTTCCCAAACCTTAGCTTGCACCACAAAGGGTTGTTATGGTTTGTTTGTTTGTTTTTTTGGTTTTTCTCCGGTACCGGGAACCGAACTCACGACCTTGCGCTTGCCAGGCAGGCGCTTTTGCCGCTGAGCTAAATCCCCAGCCCCAGGGTCTTGAAATTGATACAGTAATACATTGGCCTTCTTATAGTTCAAAAAGCTCAATTCAGATTCTATTATTTGTTGCTTCAATTTTAAATTAAGATGGATGAAATTAAAATAGACTGTAGCTAATCAAATTATTTTTCAAGTATGGTAAAAATTAATTTAGATATTTATAGCAAAAGGTTTTCAATAACCCCACCCCTAATACATGTACATAATTAACTACTCAGAATATATTCTACCTAGTAAGTGGGTTTCTCTAAGAACTCTATGTGTGGACCACAATTTGTTATCTTGAGTTGAAATATTACACAAAAGTAAAAATAACACAAATGGGTTTCTAAAGAAAAGGTGAAACTGAATTTTAGAAAATGACGTGGTTTAAAAGGTTGTTATTCTTTTAGAAATCAGGGAAAGGAAAGAAGAGAATACTGTATCCCAGGCAGTGGGTTAGGTACTTTTATAGATTTTTATTTTATTTGCTCCTTACAATAACTCCATGTGGTAGATATACTATGAGACCAAAAAGGGGAAGGTCACCCAGCAACCAAAGTGGATGCCAAAGATTCCAAATCATTTGTGAAGCCACATTCTTCTAAGCGATGCTACCTCAGGACCTTTCTTTAAAATACAGAGTATCAGCAGGTTTTGGGGGACAGTTTTAGTCCCAAAAGAACCTACTTAAAATTTTATGCTCCTATGATATTTTCTACCTCATAGAGTATTGTAATTACTTTTTATGTATCTGTCTGCTTCACTAAAATGTATGCAAACAAGAACATTGTAACAAATAGTGATCATAAAATACTTAATATATGCCTTGATGGTAGGCATTTATGCATTCTATCTTTTTTACAAAACTCCTGAGCGGAAGAACTGTTACCGTCCCTGATTTACAGATTTAAAAACAGGCACAGAGGAGCGAAGCAATTTGCCTAAGGACACACAGCTGAGGCACTGTGAAGGCAAGAACAAACCCTGAAGCACTCAAACTCAAGAGCTCACCATACTGCTTGCTCACCTTTCTATTTTCCGAACCTTCCCTGCCAAACAAGGGGATCCTTAGTTAAATGCTTGTTGAATGACTATAAAGCGCTTTGGTATACAACTCAAGTATACAACTTCCTTAAAAAAAAAAATATCCCAGAAAGCATTGTTCAGAATTGCATCTGGAGATAACCAGGATCACTATTGATGAGTTCTAGTTGGCAGTGATACGTAGGGAAGGCAAGTGCGTAATAATCGGAGGTGGGAGGGAAACAAGACAGGCCTGAAGGAAGGCAATACTTTTCTGAGTGTTCCAAGTTTACGGGGTTGCCCTTTCGCTCTTTCAGAGCTTTGGTGAACACAGCTCTTTTGGGGACCCTACGGGGAGAAGACTTTACTTCTGGCATTTAGTCTGTCAGCAAGATAGCAGTTCCAGCTTCGCTACAGGCAGGGACATGACCAGAAAAGGGGCAGCAACTTAGCACTTTTAATCAGGAAGTACTTGTATGCTAGACTTGGAGGCTGCCTTGACTGTTCTCTACCTTATTAGAAGTGAAAGTCAGAGTAATACTGACATCTAGTGGTAGTTTCTAGACAGTTACTTTCATTTTAGTAAATGTTAAAAAATTGAAAAAAAACAAAAAAAAAAACAAAAAAAACCAACCTTTTAAGAAAGCAGAAAACAGTAGGAGACCTTATGCTGTAGAAAGACTTCTAGTTAAAAAGAAACATCTTTTTTTCTCCATAGTTTATTGGGAGTTTACTATGCATCCGGCACTAGGCTAAGCATTTTATTGCATATCAATCCTCATAATTCCAAGAGGCACAATATCATTGACTTATAAGAAATGAGAAAATTGAGGCTGAGGAAAATTAAGACATTTGTTTGTAAGCAGGGTATTAGCATTGAAAGTCAGGCCCATACCACAGTTTATAAAAACTACAAATGTTACGAAAGAGTAACAAAACTTTCTCTTAACCAGTTTACAATAAACCATATAAAGCAATCGATCATACATTTATTCGTTAAATATTTCTTGAAGGTCTTTTAAGTTCAGGGAAATATGATAGGTACAACAAGAAGTGTACTAATGAGTTCCAGTTTCTCTGCCTTCCAGGAATTCATTAAAGAACACTGTATATCCATCCATCATTCATCCAACAAATATGTATGTATGTACTGTGTACCAGTTATTTAGCCTGAGATGAATAAGCCCTTCCTCGTACTAAGGAACCTTATTCAAGAGTGAGAGACAAACAGGCAAACACGAAGTAGTGTTCTCAGTGCTGGCTGGAGAGAAGTGTAGGGTTACGTGAGGGCCTGGACATAAGGCTCCTACATTAACTTTGGGGAAATCAGAAAAGGTTTCTGAAAATACGAACAATAATAAAACTGAATTCCTTTTCATAACAATTTCAGCTAAAATGGGAGTGATCAAAATATACAGTGAATGTCTAAATTATAAACAAAATTTTTCCCCTCATTTATCCCATCATTCTTGACATTTTCTGAAGCAGTTCTGAGAGTCCTCTTTTGTGAATGTCGCAGCCACAACAGCGTAAGTAAAGATACTCACCAAAGAGGATTTCTAGAACTGCCTCAGAAAGTGGCAAGGACAAAAGGTTAAGTGTGTGGAAAGCAAGGGGGCATATTTTGAGGGGAATAAATGGCAATGTGTCTTTTGTTGTAATAAACTTAAAAAATTAAGCACTTACCGTATTTTTGGATCATACCCTTTAAAACTACTTTTCTCAAAATACACTATTTGGTTTAATTTCAAATCATGAGAAAAATTACATTTTTGTTTGAGACAGGGTCTCACTATTCTGGGCTGGCTACAACTCACAGTGATCTTCCTGTCTCAGTCTCCCAAGTGCTGGGCTGGAAAAATTACTCTTAAAGAAGAAATATTTGAATATTTTTGGAAATATAGAGATTACTTACAAACATTTCAAACGTAGTTAAGTTCTAAAAGCAAAGACTGAGCAACTACAAGTATTTTACTCATAACGAGTTGAGTATCAGCTTAGAAAAGTAAAAGTCAACATTCCATATATAGTCATGTGCCACAAACATAACGTTTACAGTCATGAACTGACCACCACATACGATGTTGGTTCCCTAAGACTGTAACAGAGCTAAGAGATTCCTAAGTACTAGCACAGTGGTGGCGAACCTATGGTACATGTGCCACAGCTGGCTCTCTGTCATCACTGAAAGCTCTAAAAGGTTCGCCATCACTGCCCTGGTAGATGGTGTAATGTCAGGAGAATGTGCTATTGATTAGTTTGTGGTAGGGCTGGTATAAATGAATATACTGTACTGTCAGTCACATAAAAGCACAGTAATACAATTATATATAGTAACTGATACTTCATAATGATAATAATAAACCATGATGTTCTGGTTCATGTATTCACCATACTGTACTTTCTTTTTTCCTTTGTGGTACTGGTGATTGAATCCCAGGGTTTTGTGCATTCTGGGTAAGTGCTCTACCCTTGAGCCACGTTCCAGCCATCTCTATTTTGAGACAAGGGCTTGATAAGTTGCTCACACTGGCCTTGAACTTGGAATCTTTCTACCTCAGTCTTCTGAGTAACTGAGATTAAATGTGTGCATACCAGGCTTGTCTATATGATACTTTTTACCCTTATTTTAGAGTGTACTATTTATTAAAAAAATGCTTACTATAAAATAGTATTCCCTGTTACACTGGCAGCCTCCTATAACTCATGTTTACCTTACCTCTTGATTGCTTCAAGAGGTTACATCTGATTGACCTATATCATCCAGGTTTGTGTAAGTTCACTGTGATCACACAATGAGGAAATAGCCTAATGATGCAGTTGCCACAATGTATCACCACCGTTAAGTGACACCTACTTATTGAGATCATGAATATTTATTGACCATCTACAATGTGTCAGGCATTGTGACAACAGCTGGAAGCACAATGTCAAATCAAGCAAAAAGATCCAGCGATACCCACAGAAAGTTCTAGAGTTCAGCAATGGGGACAGACAAAATAAAAATGTACCCATTTATATACAAGGAATAAGATTTCAAATTCTTACCAGTTATTAAATCAGAAGGTATTCTATCAGTCAAAAAATCAACCACAAGTATTCGACTTGTTGCGAATATAACACCACCTTGTGTGTAAACCTCATAGCGACCATTACTTGCGATTTCATTGGTCACACGTCGAGGGAGATGATCGACTCCATCTATCTTCAGCTGATTGATAAAATACTCCTAAATCAAATCAAACTCATTAGAAGAGTACCCTAACGCAGTTTTCAAGAGGTTGCAGATATTTAAAATGCAGGGCTGCCTTTCTCAGCGACAATGAACTTAATGAATATAGAAAGTAAGTTATCCTTCATATGGATCAACAAACCAGTCTACATTTAACAAGGGTTTTTTTTTGTAGTTTACACTAACAAATAATAGCACTCCAATCATTAGCAAAATAGCAACAAACAAAACCTTTCAAAAGACTGGATTGAAAGACTTGGCTACCTAGGAACTAATTCCCACCAAAGCCAGGTTTGCAGCCAAGCACTCTTTGTGAGAACATGGGAGAACTTTTCCCAGATCGTATTTTAGGCTGCCAGTTCTGTCCTGACCCATCCTAGAAGGACTTCATCATGTTGACAAGTTCCCTACCAGTCACCCCTCTCCTGTTTCACACTACTTTTGCTGGGTACATGTGTTGTGACAGGCCGCACACTAAGCCCTGGGGATACCAAGATGGATCAACAGGGCCCTCATCCTCAAGGTCTTTGTGATTATTTTTCTCAGCTGACATTTTCCTCCTGGCCACCTGCTCTATCTAGCAGATCATCAGACTTGTCAGGCCCCGCTGGGTTCCCTCTCACTGGGCTCCCAGCACAGGTGTGCTCCCATGCCATCTTCCGCAGAGCCGGCCCAGAAACACTCCCAGTATCCTTGGTGAAATGTCCTAGCCCCAGTCCCTCTTCCCTACAAGGTCTGCCCAGCCTGCGTCTCCCGTCTTTCCACCACCCTGAGACCCCCGCCATTGTTCCCTTCTAGAGATCCCACAAGCATCCTTAATATCCAACTTCGAGACTCCCCCAGAATTCCCTCCAGTCTCCTGACATCTGCTCCCTCGCAGGGGCCCGCAATCCACGCCCCCTCGCCCTCACCGACACCTCCTCCAGCGACTCCGGGGCTCCGCTCGGAGCCCCTCCCTTTCCCAGGGTTCTAACACACTGTCAGGGACCCCCAACCCGACTCAGCATCCTCGCTCTCACTTTAGGGGCGGTCTCTCTTTGGACCTCCCCATCCCCGACCGAGGGCTGGTGTTCGCGCCCGGCTTCCGTCTGCCAGGGAGGCCCCCATGCCCTCAGGTCCCCTCACTCCCGCCGCACCTCCTCGGCCGGCTGCGTGTTGAGCACCAGCACCAGGCAGGCCGGGTGGCAGTGGAGCCGGAGGAAATGGTAGAGGAGCCGGTCCGCGCCAAGCCCTCGGGCGCACACGACCAGACCGTCGGTGTCGAGCAGCTCCAGCACCAGCTGCCTCTCGTATTCTAGCAGCGGCGCCATAGCTATCCGTCGAGCCGGCAAGCCCGGCTCCATGAGCGCTCTTCCGGGGCCGCCGCCGAACGTAGGCGAAAAAAACCGAGCGGTGACGACTGTTGGCCTGATGCAGCCGAAGAGAGCCGAGTCTGAGAAGTCCGGAACCTGCCGAACGCAGCCGAAAAGGAGGCGAGGCCGGACCCAAGGCCCCGGCTGAGGAAAGCCGAGGCCCTGACGAGTGTAGGACGAAAAGAGCCGAGTCTAAATCGAACGTGGGCCGAATGCAGTCGAAAAGAGCTGAGACCGAGAGTTCGCCAGGCGACCGAATATAGCCGAAGACGAACGGAGGCAGAAAGGAGAATGGATTGAAGGAAACTAAAGTAATCCAAGAGCTGGCCGAATTAAGCCGAAGAACAGGCGAATGGAGCCGAAGATTTTGGAGTCCTCGGTACCAGCGTGGCCTCCAGACAAAAGGCTGCATCTCAAGCCTTCTTAGTTCCACATCCCTGCCACCTGGACTTTTTCGAACGTCAGCTACAAAAACAATAGCAGTAGCAGTTACAACAATAACAATAGCAACAACAACAACAACAAAACAAATACCGAAGGAGCCTAACATCGATAATTGAAAAATTTGACTGTCACTATTCCAAGTGCACCCAGGATGATGAGCACCGTTTCCCAGGGTGAGGTTACTTTTAATGGCTTTCCTCCCCCTTAATTTTTAAAAATAAGCAGAATACTTTACGATTTTCTGTGTCTGCTTCGAAAAGCCTTGAATATGATAAACTTTAAAACAGTCACAGTCGGGTGTGCGTGTAGCAGGCGCATCCCGCCTTCCACTAGGGGGACCCCTCGGGTTGCCTTCGTGCCATGTCTGGACATCCTCATCCCCGTTAATCGAATTTGGGGAGCTGTGTCGTATCCCTGACAGCCACCTTCATTGTTAGAAACTAGAAAATACAAGCAAGCAAAAAGAAAAAAAAAAAAAAACTCTTGTTGTTCCATTACCCAGAAATAATTACGTTTAACATTATGAAATCTCTTATTTTTAGTTCTCACGAGATAATACCCTGATAAACCCCAGGTTTGTCACTAATATTTGGCAAACCTCTCAACAGGGTCTTTTTATATGGTTATTGAGATTTCTGTATGTGGATGTACAATTCTTATTTATTTAAGCCCTAATTCGAGGACTAGTTTGTTTCTGCTTTCTCTGCCAGCATTGTAAATAATATTTAACAACTATCACTATACATAAATTCAACCATGGGTTTAAAATACGTTTCTCGAAATGGGTACTTAGTGAGGTAAAGAGAACAAACTTTTATAAGACTTTACATTCGCACTGCCGTATTGCCCTCTAGAAAGTCTGTACCAATTTACATACACAGCAGCAGATTATGAGAATCTATTTCTCTGCCTCATTGCTGCTTAATCCAGTATTTTGTTTAAGTTTTGTCCAGATGAAAATAACACACAATAATCCTGAATTTTGCTTAAGTGGAAAGAGATTTCAGCAGCTACTTCGAATGCAGCATTTCCAGAGAGAGAGAGAGAGTGAGTTGGTGGGGGGGGGGGGAGGATTCACTTTGTAGTAAGGGAAATGGAGGCCAGGGGGAGGTTGTATAATTTGGGCAAGACCCAAGCTAGAGTGCATTTCTTAGATTTAGATCAGGATATGGAGATAGGGATTTAACAGATATGTAGGAAATGTATGTTCAACTGACAATGTTCAAATTTAAACTTGATCTCACACTGTGATAGACAAAATAATGGTTCCTGAAAGATGTCCATATCCTAATGCCCAGAACCTGTCTGTTACTGACTATGGCATTTGGAACTTTATAGATGTAATTGAGCTAAAGAGCTTGATACAGGGAGATGATACTGGATTGTGTAGGTGAGTCCAGTGGAATCACAAGAGTGCTTATAAGGGATAAAATGTGGTTGGGTCACTTCCGAGGGGATGTGCTGGGGAAAGGGAGATTGGAATAATGTGGAACGAACCATGAGCCAAGCAATGCAGCTTCAAAAGCTAAGAAGGCAAAAAAGAAAAATTCTTCTCTGGAGCATCCTCACTGACCCACTTTGGACATCTCATATCTCGAGCTGGAAGATCAATAATTTGTGTTATTTTAATCCACTAAATTTGGGATCTTTCTACAGTAGCAATATGAAATAAATACACAAACATTTCTCATTTCTATTACACTGAACTTTAAAGATGAATTTCCAACTGATTAAAACAAAATAAAATACCTCCCCCCCCCATAGGAGCACACAGTACAGTGAGACAGTTATTTTGAAGGGTGGCTGGTCAATATACAGAGAGATTTTAAATATCTCAATAGATACACCTGACGATATATTCACCCAGCAAATGCTTATTTGGCACCCAGGGGGTCAGGCATGGTCATCAGTGGACAAAGCAGGCAAGAGCCCTGACACCATAGGACTTGTGTTCTAGTGGAAGCATTGTGTACGAATATCTCTGTTCATCATATTGCTGTGTGAACTATTATTATTTTTGGTCATTTGGCTGTGGAATTCAGGACTAGGCCAAATGGAAGACAACAACACCAAAGGGACTTTGAAAGGCATTTTATTACACTAGCGGGCCAGGGAACCAGAGGTTCAAATCACCAGGAGAGTCTTGGGGTTCTACAGTCACTTATATAGGTTTTCAAAAGGAAGTACAAAAAGGCAGATAACATTTTACAGTTGGTTACACATGTCTTTGTCATTAATTGCTAGGCAGAATTTACTCTTACAAGAACTAGTAGTATAACATGGGGGAAGAATCAATCATTGTTTGAGACTGAGCAGAGGTGTCCTCGGGGCGATAACTCTCTGGGACTTGCAAGTAAGCAGAACACCACTGTCTGGCTAAGTTGCACTTATCTTGCAGCTGGCTCTAGGAGCGTTAGGACTAGGTAAGTTTTATAGCTCTTTAAATATTAGAACCAGCTGTGTTTCCCAGTCTCATCCTTGAACAGTGTTAGAAATATACTAGTATTAGAAATATAGAATTAAAATTTTCATTACATTTAAAATAGCATCTACAATTTCTTCTAAATGACCAGTTAGGTAAGACTAGTTAAAATTTCTCTTGCATCTCTAGTAAGTGCATTATCATAGAGCTATTAAGGCCTGAACATAGGCTTGGGGATCTAGCTCAGTGATAGAGCACTTGCCTAGTATGTGTGAGGCCCTGGGTTATCCTCCAGTTTTACAGGGGGTGGGGGAAGCTGAATGTGGAAAGATACCCCCACCTATTTCATAATGAGAAAAGCAATTGTAAAACAATAACAGGTAGTATTTGTTGAAAAACATCAGCAGATAGGATTTTGTTATGATTGCATGGAAAACTAGAATGACTCAACATCTCTTATTAAAGAGATATAGTTATAGTTG
This sequence comes from Chinchilla lanigera, assembly GCF_000276665.1. Classification (NCBI taxonomy): domain Eukaryota; kingdom Metazoa; phylum Chordata; class Mammalia; order Rodentia; family Chinchillidae; genus Chinchilla; species Chinchilla lanigera. The sequence continues at coordinate 4,864,480 of NW_004955442.1, forward strand.
ATACATTATGATATCATTATGATACATTGATATAGTTATAGTTGATACATGATCAACTATACATGATATAGTTGATACACGTTATAGTTGATACATTGTGTCAACTTGAGGAGTCTAGCGGCTTGGCTAAATGACTCAGCAGTTCTACATCCTGGGGTGAGAAGGACATGCCCGTCCTGCTCTAGGATGTTTTTTGATATTCATCCTGAGCCTGTACAAGAGGAGGGCACTGAGATGGTGTGGGTGTGGGTGGATAGCCAGCACACAATGTAAGGGAAGAAAACAGGCTTGCTTCCCGCCTTCCCTTTTGCTTTTGCTGTCTTCAGCTGCAGTGAACGGTTGCCCTCTGCCACATGCCATTCTGCCTTGGAGGCAGCCGAGTGTGGATTGTGAGCTAAATAAACCTTTCCTTCCTTAATTCTGGGTGTTGGGTATTTTGTCTTAGCAACGAGAGAAAAGTAACTAAGACAATACAGCAGTTTCTTTATGGATCTAAAATAAGCATCAAACCTTTACGTTTCAGTTTATCCCCCTCTGTTCTGTTTGACTTTCTTGGCATGGACTTATTTTGCTTTTATAGTAAAAATGAAAGAAAAACTTCCCAGCTACTATATAAATACTTCATGAGCACTAAAATTTATTACCTTGTGAATGTGAAACTTAATATTATGTGATGGGCAACAGTTAATGTCAGATGTTGATATATGAGAAAGCAGACTTGCAAATTTGAATGGGCTGTATCTGCACATTGTATTTTCTACTTCTGTGAAAGTTTTCAAGTTACAGGGAAGGTTTTCCCCCCTCTACATTACTGTCACAATGATTCTCAGAACTTTTCTTAATTTTTTAGACTGTTCTTGTTAATTTTTTTCTTAAGCTTTTTTGATCACTAGAGCTGTTGTCTTTCCTCTCCAGGCCACCATGTTAGTTTCACTTTTTCCCAGGAGGATACAGTCATACCAAAGACCAAAGCTTCAGTATAAGCCTGGAAGTGAGGAGAACCCTAATTTTCCTTCTGCCCTGAGTCAGAATCTACCAATCTCAATTCACCAAAGGCCACTGTCATCTTTCTCAACAACTTCAGTCTTCCACTATAGTATGTAAAGCTATCCCTTGTTACCCAGGGGGAATTGGTTCTAGTACTTTCCACAGGTGACATAACATGCAGATGCTGAGTTTCCTCTTTATAGAATGGAGTGGTGTTTTCTTAAAGCCTCTGTACACTTTTCTGTACACTGAATCATCTATAGGTTACTTATTATAGTGAACACAATATAAGTGCCTTGTTAAGCAAATACTAGGTCTTTTATGATGAACCTATAATAGAGCATTAGAGTGCAGATGACTTCATTTTCAGAGAATTACTGAACACTGAGATCTCTCCCCTTCTGGGGTTCTCCCACAAAAGGAGGCCATTAACCAAATAAGCCAGCATTTAATAATCTAGTGTTGTGAAGGAAAAGTGCAGAGGTCCTGAGATGCATGGTATGGGAACGTCATCAAGTCTTGCTGTCTGGGAAGACTTTCCTGAGGACGTGGCATCTGAGTACAGCTTTGAAGGCTGGCTAAGGAGGGGAAAAAGGAGAGAAGCTTGTTCTGGGCAGAAGGAGTTGATAACAGAAATTTCCTAAGATATGAAGCCCAACAAAGGAGCAAGTAATCGCCAGGCTCGATTTCCCTCCATGTCAGCGCAACATGGAGTTTATAGAGTTTGCTGTGGTAGTTTAAAGACTCAGGTGGGGCTTGGGGTGGGAGTCTCCTCTGGTGATGAAACGGGGGCATAAGTTTATTCATTCTGTAAACAAATCTTTATTGTATTGTGTGGTGTCAGGCCTGAACAAGAATAACCATGACAAATGCCAAGCACAGGGTCCATTAAGTGCTTACTATATATTAAGCACTAGACGAAGCACACTCCCTCATTTTATTCTTCAGTCCTCTGAGGTAAGTACTATTATTCTCTTTATTTTTCAAGTGAAGAGACTCAGAGAAGTAGAATAGCTTGTCCAAAGCCACCCAGCTAATTAAGCGTGAGGCCCAGGCTGTTTGCCTTCTAAACCTGTTATTCACTCTTGTCCCGCCTATCCCCTTAGATGTCAGATGCTGAAAGGCCTTCAATGCTAGCTTGAGTCATTTACACTTGACTGTGGGGTTCAGATGATTTTCATCCTTCCTGTGCTAATGCATACAGTCAACATGTTTTGGACCAATGTTTCATGCTGGGAATAGAATTTTTAGGCCCACTGATTGAGGCAATTTTTTTCCCCACATATTACTATCAATTCAACAACACATGCATAGACATTGTGCCTTATTAATGCAGCAACCTGCACAAACACTTGAAAATATTATTAACTGTCTTTAAGAGTTCTGTTATTCATTCTGTTTTCAGAGAATGGCTGGTATAGACAGGACTGGAGAAACAGCTGTGTATTACGTGGGACTTTCCAGAGCAACAGAATGTTTGATGCAATATCCGAGTACCCCATGGCACATAAAACAAATCATCACAAGCTGCAATATCTCTGATGCCCTTAAAAGACCTACCACTGTATATCATTAACCTTAATTCTCTGAAAATGAAGTCACCTGCATTCTAATGCTATATTATAGGTTCACTGTAAAAGACCTAGTATTTGGTTAACTATTACTTGGAGAAACATAGGGGATTTAATCATTAAATGAATCTTTTCTCATGGAAATAAGGACTTTTGATGACTCTGCAATTAAGTTAAAAATATTTTTACCATTCAGCTGGCCATTCATCGCCACTGGAGAAGAAAATAATAGTAAAAACAGAGCTGAACATGAAAGCCAATTACCTGCTTCTCTTTGGAACAAGTTTTCTTTTCTGAAAATGATAGTGGTTCTTATGGATTAGGCAATTAACCTTTTGTAGGGATTTACAGGACTCTTTGAAGAAACTTTCCCATGGAGAAAATAATACATATGTCAGGAAAACTTTCTGAAGTGTATCTATTTTTCCTTTTATTTTTGGAAACATTCTTTATCCTTCACTGCATTGTCCTTCTGAGCTGCATTCTGAGAGGAGAAGGTGGAGGAGAAGACTGGCTACATAATTTTCAGGGCCCAGCACAAAATAAAAATGCAGGACATCTTGCTTGTTTTCAGAGAACTGTTGGTATAGACAGGACTGGGCAAATAGGTGTGTATTATGTGGGGATCTTCAGAGCAACAAAATATTTGAACAAATTTCAAATGAGGGCCTCTTCTGAGTGTGGATCCCAAGGCAACTGTGTGGATCACACACCTTCAGTCTGGCTATGGGAAAGATCTTTGACCTTGCAAATGACAATGTTCTGAGTTGTTTTTGTCATTAGGCATTGATGACTGTTGTAATCCATTTGCCTGATTTGGAGTTTGGGCCTCATGTAAGAAGGGAAAGTTGAGGCACTGAGGGCTATCCAATTCCTTGAGAATCTCATTCACTAGGGAACTTCTATAAGACCGTAGATTTTTAAAAGTGTGAGTATGGCCATTTTCACAATGTTGGTTCTTCCTATCCATGAGCAAGGAATGTTTTTCCATTTATTGAAATCTTCTTTGATCTCTTTTTTCAGAGTACTGTAGTTTTCATTAAAGAGATCTTTGACTTCTTTTGTTAGATGGATTCCTAAATATTTCAATT
>NW_004955442.1:4870628-4897837 GCF_000276665.1 Chinchilla lanigera
AACTCTGTATTGTCTGTATTGTGCTTGTGATATGTTGTAAAATGTTGTATGTCTGTTAATGTTTCCCTCCTTTTATCCTTAAAAAAAAAAAAAGTGTGGTTTTACCCATATTCTCATAGAACACAGGGTTGGTAGAAGAAGATATTAAATTTGGATCTGATTATTGAGCTATAATTCCGTGCAGGGATCCATGGGTCCAGAAGGCACTGCTCAGAAGAGTGAAAAGACTCGGGCTGTTTTAGAGGGTGGAAAGTATAGACTCTGTGTGGCTATGAGGAGCAAACAATTTTCAAGCAGCTTTGTGGTTTGAAACCAACAACCTGTGGTTTTATACTAGTGTTTGTACGAGCTACTGCCCCCCCCCCAAGATTTCCTTTAAGTAGGTAACTTGCCTCAAGCTGCTCTGGAAAATTACCCTGTAGCCCACTGGACCCAACCCCTAGCAACAAGCCCAATATCTAATCAGTTGTTAACCTTCAGGCAGGTGGAGACAGGACCTCTGCCCCATAAAACAGGACCAACCCCACAGATTTGCTGTTGTCTCAGCTCTGAGCACCTCCACTCCTTGCCTGGGGTGGCTGTGTACCACTTCCTGCAAATGTCTACAGTACAATTACTTTTGATTTGCTTTGATCTTCTCTGACTCCTCATCTTTCTACATTTGAGACAGAGAGAGAGAGACAGGCCCAGCGACTGTGAGTCTGGTGACCCCTAGTCCCCAGATCCACCAGATGTAACATATCTATGAGTTAATATTATAAGGAAATAAACCATATAATTTTATTCTAGAATCTTCATTGGAGCAGAGCATGTAAAACAGAATAAAATTTTTAAGTTATAACTAATACATCGCTATTATCCCAAGCATACATGAAATAATACTGAAGGTGATCAACAAATTTTAATTAATAGTGTTTTGCAACAATCTTTCTCCCCACTAAAAACCTTATTGTTTCTTATTAACCACAAACAATTGCTTGAAAGAAAAAAGTAAGGTACAGAATGATGTGTAAAGTATGAAATCTTTTATAAATAAGATATTTTCTGTAAATATAGAATATATAGAAACTGTGTATGAATATGTTTGAATATTATGAAATGGGATATACAACACATTAAGAATGTCAGTTTTCTGTTGGGGGAAATTAGGATAAAAAGGAAACTTTTTTCATTGCTGTCTTTTAATTTTTTTTCTTTTTTGAGCCATATAGCTTAAAATACATCAATATGAAATATTAACATTAAAGTGGATTCCAACAAGAAATTGAAAATAATTTTTGTGCATTACTCTAAATTTTGGGTTAAAGTCATTAAATTGTTAAGTAAATCTAAACTATAACTCATTTGAAAGAAACCCTGACTTGTCATTTTTTCATGCCTGGTCTTTTCTTGACCTCTGAAACTTGGAATTTGTTTCTTATATTTTTCTAAGAAATGCCATCAGGTGAAGGTACTTTCTCAACAAAAATAGATATAAAAATTCTAAGTTGGTTTATTTCATTATTTAACATAGATCTACTCATTACCCATTTTCACCTACACAGAAACATGTAATATACAGTGTTGACATTTGCAGTTAGAATTATGCTTAGAAGCCTTGAAAAGTAGACAGAATAGGAAAAAGTAGGAAATGGGATGGTCATTTGTATATATTCCAGTGAGAGAAATGAGACTATGGAAGAGCTTATTCCTGGGAAATACCCTTTAAGATGCATAAATCAAAAGGTTGGCTGATGGTTCTTTTTCCAGTCTTGAAAAACAAAAGCAAATTGCCTCTTTCCTATTTTCATTTCAATGCCACTTCCAGATAAATTCTTGGCATTTTAAGTGTACATTTTTACCAAAGAACATTATGGTCCATGAGGGGAGTGACTGCTGTAGCTAAAGAATCAGAATCTTCCTGCCCTCAGTTCAGAACACAGACATTCCTTCATCTGCTTGAAATGTTGGAGGTTCTTCTCTAAGTCTGTCTCTAAGACTAGGTCTCAGATTAAAAGAGTCATTTTGCCCAAGGCCAAAGGACGCTTCTCCCTCTTGGGACCAGTAAAATTGGAATGGATGTACTTGGAAGCTGGCAGAACTCTCCATTCCCACATCGCTTTTTGTGGAGTAAAAAATCATCAGGTTGGGAGTGGCCAGTGGCAAAGTTCTGAAATTGCTTCCATTCCTCCTCTATAAACAGCCCAGTAAATACAAAGTAGTATCAGAGGGTGAAAATTTGCACTGTATCTTCATTTAATTCACCACGCCGGCCTCCACAAAATCTGAGTGAAGCCTGGTGGATGACAGCAGATAATGCAAATTTAAGGAAACAGTAGCCCCAGTTGCAGCATGTGGTATTTTTGAAATCTAGGTGAAAACTCTTTGCTACTTTTCTATCAGCAGGTGCTGTCTAGATCCTTGGAGCTAGGTGAGTCTTGGTGACTACCTCCATTAACACAATGAGATCTAAGTGAACAAATGTGGCTTCTAAGGTTTGGTTACAAAGGGCCATGCTGGTTTCTCTTGGGACACTCACTCTGAGAGCCTTCACTTTCCATGTACCATGTTTGGTTACCCCAAGGCCACTATGTAAAGACTCCTTGGAGGAGAGATCAGAGAGAGAGGAGAGAGAGAGAGAGAGATTGAGATATGCACAAGGAATAGATTTATTATCCCCTAGTTGTTTGAGTGTTCTCAGCTGAAGGGTCAGATAAATGAGTAAAAAAGTCTTTGCAATGATCTCAACTACTATCTAACGATAACCACATGAGAGACCCTGAACAAACTTTGCCTAGCAGACCAGCAGCATTAAGGAAAAATAATTGCTACTGTTGTTTTAAGCCATTATGTTGGTTTGTTACCAGCATGAAAATTACTGGACCATACCTGTTGTGCCTGATTTTGTGTCTTTTCTAAGAGTAGATCAGTATGTTCTCAGAAACATGGCATATGGCTACCAGTGTAGCAAATATGTTGATTTTACCCCTATCAAAAAGGAGGATGAGAAATAGTTTCCATTTACTTGTGACAGATAGCAGTATATGTTTTCTGTTTAGTTTCAGAGCTATCTTAACTCTCCTGTCCTCTGTCAAAATACAGACCCAAAGATCCTGGATCATCTGGACATCCTAGTAGCCCACTACACTGATGACATCATTGACACACTGCTCTGACCCAATATTGTCTTGAGAGTGAACCAGAGCCAGTTCTGAGAGGGAACCAGAGCAAGACTGGGCACTGTAGAACGACCAGAAGTGGTACACTTGACCCTGCTATATGACTCACACATGTTATCTAGTAAAGATATCTGTGGTGATCATAGACACCATATGGAGTTTATGGCAAATCTCAACAGGAGTATCACAATAGAAATCTCTATGGTTTTGGAGCAAGCTCACAGCACCTGCAATGGAGAATTACCCACATTTTGATAAGTAGCTTCTGATGCACCACCAGGGCATGTTAGAAACAGAGCATAAGACTTAGCTATCAAGTAACCATTTGTCCAGAACTGCTTTTCATGAGTTGGGTTCCATCAGACAAACCAAATTATGACAGGAAACTGCTGGTTTGATGGAGTAATGGAATGGCCTGCAGAAGATGTAGCTGAGACGCAGCTTGGAAAGGACAGCCTGTGGGATGTTGTCTTGAAGGATGTTGTCTTGAAGGATATTTTCTTGAAGGAATTGTCTCTAGGCAACTCATTGAGCAGTAGTTCCAGTGACCATTTGTGCTTTCTGTCTTCACAAATCTGGATCTATGGGTTTAGAGGTCCTAATTTTCAAAGAAGGTACACTAGAGAACACAGTAGAAGCCATTATCCTTTAAGCTATGGGTGTTCTCTGGTCACTTCATACACTTTGTTCCAAGAGCAAAAAGTAAGCAAAGCAGGCTGTTGTTATACAGTAGGGAAAGGAAGAGTGTAATTGACACCTAGGTGATCTCTTTGGGTGTTTTTGAAACTAGTTGACCCAATTTTGATGGTAAAAATACAAGTGCAGCAGCCATACCTGGGAAGCACAGGTGACCAGGTGCTAGATCCCTTGGAGGTAAAGTTCCATCTTGTCAAATACAGATGCTTGCCCTGGGTGGTGGAAATCTAGAATGTTTGTGGAGGAAAGAATAAAGAGTATTAGTTTTGTAACTGAGCTCACTTTCAGGGATGGGGCTATAGTCCCTTGCCCTCATCATCCTCTTCTAAGTTTCCCCCAGGCAGGAGACCTTGAAGGAGCTGTTCCCAGCATAAATTATATGGAGCTTGTGAACAGTAGTGGGACAAAGGGTAGACTGTAGTAGATACTGCAGTGCACTAGTTAGGTTGATCCTTTCTAGTGTTGAAGCATTCTTTCAGCTGCTGGGGTATTGGCAGATGCAAGATCTTAGCTGAACTCCTTTCCAAAACTTGCCTTCAGCCAAAACGAGCTGCTTTGGTCAAGATATTCCCGGTCTGCTCACAGAGGCAGGTCATAGATAGTCATCTACTGACACAGGGGTTTGATGGTCTGGTTCTCTTGCCCCAGTTCTCAATGACTCAAGTGTCCTCTTAGCTCCAGAGCTCCTCATGGAATAAGTAGAAACAGTTAGTGTGACTACTTCGCAGTCTAACCTTTTGTTTGGACTAATTCTGCTTCCTCTACTTTCTTGCAGGGATTGAGAACTCCCTAATCAATTTTCTGCTGTACATCTGTTTCTTGGAGTCCACTTCTGAGAGAATCTGATTTGTGACCGCCAGGGGATGCATTTCTCAATTATTAAGCACATCTTAACATTATTATATGCATATGTAGTGTCTAAAACCTGGAAAATACAGAAGAGTAAAAGGAAGGAAATAAAAATTAGCCAGAATCATTGTTTTGTGGATAACCTTTACTATTTTTTAAATGATAGCACACGTGTTGTATTGCATTTTCACCTAGCATTGTAATTTGGGGATCAGCTGAGACAGTTGCTTTGTGAATAGTAACCTAAATTGATTCTGGCTTATTAAAAAGCAAAGGAATTTATGGAAAGCTATCTTGTGATTCACATAATTGCCAGAGAGTCTAGAGAATTAGGTTACTCAGAAGGATAAGAACCAAGAAAGTTAGGGACCAAGACCAAAGGCAAATCTACACACCCCACCAGCAGGAAAACGTGATCATTATATAGTAGATGAATTTTCCTTTGTTCCTGCCTTTTTGCATTTTTTGTTTCAGATTCAAAGCCCTACTTGCAGTTGTTGTGAATATTCCAGCTGCTTGGGAAGGAGGAAGGGAAATATGTAAATAGCCTTTTTATAGGGTCTAAAAAGGGTGCAACAGACATTTTCTGTTTCTAGAAGTTTTTTCCTTCCATTTTGCCAACTGGAGGCTGTCCTTATATGCCTGGAGATCTTTAGTCTTCTGTTTATATTAATAAATGGGGTACAAAATTTGACTGGCAGCTCTGTGCATAGGTGGAGCTTGTGAACTAGACTACTTGGCTTCATTGAGGGATCTCCAGACATTACTCTCCTTAGGGCTTTCTCTTGGGTAGGTTTGTTTCTGTGAAGAAGAATTTACCTGTGGATGTGTAAGTATGGGTTCCAGAATTCTAGAACTTGGCTGGCATGTTTCTTTAGAACAAAGTTTAGTAACAGTCACGAAATGTTTCCTCTGTCTTCAGGGGAACTGTTTATTTCCACTTTAATATGCTTCTTCTGGTCTGAGATAGCTTTTATACACTGCACTTTTCTTTTTTAAGGAACTTATTTAAGATTGGAAATGGATGTTGAATTTTATAGAATATTTTCAGCATCTATTGCTATAATCACATGAAATTTATCTTTGAGCTATTGTAAAACTGGGATGAATTTTAAGTATCCTAATATGAATCAGTTCTTGATTTTCATGGGAATTTTAGTTGATTAGGTAATGGTACTTTTTGAAGGCCTGTAACAGTGTATGTACGGTAACCACTGTGGTAAAAGAGGAGCCTTATTCCAAGGAGCTTCAACCAAATGTACCAGAGAACAGGCTCTGAAACTAGAGAGGCATGTCCTCGAGTCCTCTCTCTGCAATTTTTCAATGGCATGGCCACAGACAAGCTTCTTGAGTCTCCAGATTTGCCTGTAAAATTGGTATACAGCAATGGATGGTATCTCATGGAAGTGTCTGGAGAAGTAATTGAGTTTGTTTGATGCATATTCAGAGATCAGTAAATATTAGGAGAAGGGTGCTTTTAAATTAAGAGGATTCTTCTAAGAGCAGAACAACTTGGTAACTAGAGATTTTAAGAGACAGTTATAGATTATTTTGTTAGAGTTACAGTTTAAAGAATTTTATTTTGTACTAAACTGCTATCACTGAGAGAAAATACATGTCCATTCTCTGCTTTTTCCTTTACCACACATTTTATTCTTCTTGCCGGGTTGTGTGTTAAAATATACTATTAATATCAATCAGAAATATTTGCATGAAAATTTCCTCCTTTCTTTCCCAGTAAAATTATTACAGTTCTAAACAAAAGGGATGGAAAAGAAATAAACAAATTGAATGGTAAGTTTTGAGGGAATTTATTTTGAGTTGACAATAAGTCTAAGAGAAGGCACTGAAAAATAGATAAAGATTCAATTTAGTTTAAATATAGATGCATTATCAATGTATACATAAATGATATATTTTTGTGCTTTGTCAATTTATAGCACACAGAGTATGTGTGAATGTAGCTATAAAAACTTAACCTAGCTTTGTATGTATATTATAATTACTGTACTTTATTATTTATGTTGTAATTGACTTGCATAAATCAGATTTTTACCTTGATGAGATCAGCAATAAATTATGTAGATCATTTCAGCTTTTCTTTCCCAGCTTTTGTATCCTGCTCTCAAATATAAATATAGATAAGGTTTATCATCTTGTGGGGGTGTGAGAAATTGCTTATTTATTTTGATGAAGGAAATAAGTTACTTTCCCATTATATTAGTGTGAGTCTCTAGTCTCATTAAACAAAGAATTTAAGAGACTCCAAAATGATTCAAGACTAGTTAATAGCATCTTAATTATCTCACATAATTTCAGTAAAAAAAAGTCCCTATGGGGTATACTTTGTCTCAGTAGGAAAAATGACTGAATGGGGGTCTAGAGAATGGCTTTTTGTTCAGGTAGCAAATTCCTCAAAAAGAGACATAGGACTCCAGCCAGATACAGTGACTGGATTCTGGAGAAGTGGCTTGTTGGAGGTGAGAGAGGAATACTGGTTATGAAGAGGAAGGGGTCAGATCTTAGGGACAGAATGGAGGGGTCAGTAGATGAGGTGCTTTGCTCTCTAATGGAGCAAGACTAGATAGTTTAATTCTCTGGAAGTTGGTTCCCTTGTAGGGTGAGGCCAAGGAAAGGAGTTGGTGAAAACTGTCTAAAGTTGAATGAGGTGGGAATGAATCATGCTCTGACTCAAACTCTTGAGTTTGACAAATACAGCTACCTCCAAATGCAGTGGCTTTGACGTCGGTTTTTTTTCACCATAGATGAATAAGTGCATAGGAAAAACCAGCTGACATGTTAAAGAATACCAAGATTCAAAGAGTAGAATTAAACTGAGTGCTCAGTACAAATATTGCCTTGTGAATTAGAGGAGTTTCAAGGAATGGGAGAACAGCTAAGCTTACAGTATTTCTAGATTATATTTTAACAAAATGGTTTGGACATTACGTGTGTAGGTTTACAATTGTTCATTATAATTGTTATAAACATTACATCTATAAGTGTGCTTAGAGAGGAAAGATAATGATTGGGAAGGACTGCATGGAGAGAAAAGACAGGATTGATAAGTTAAAATCTGCAAGGGACATAATTGTCTATTTCAGAAAATAGAATCAAATAAAGTGGGAGAGACCATAAAAATCTCTAGCAGAACTCAGAAGAAGAGGATAAAGATGTGAATACTAACTTAAGAAAAGATGAAAGAAATGAAGAACAGAGGGAAAAGACTAAGAATTTGAAAAGAAAGAAGTAACATAGTAAGAAGCAATAATCTGAAGGAAAAATAGAAGGTAAATTTTTTTCTTTTAGCAGAATAAGGACAGGTGTTAAATTTATGGCTTCCTGAGTATGAGCAAATATAGACTCAGAAAGAGAGATTAACAAATAATATAGTCTATATAGCATCAAATCTAAAAAAGTTGTAGGTGTAGTTTCTTTGATGAATCACTAGAACGATGACACTGCTACCAGGTGTCAGACAGTCACCATAGTGTGTCATGATCTCAAAGTGAATAAAGACAAAGGAAAAATTCATCCTTTAATCAATGAAGTAGGCTATTCTGATAAAATGGTTAAATTTTAAGGAAAAAGAAAAATTACAATGTGCAGATAGAATAAAAGAGTACTGCATAAAGAAAAGATACACATAAGACTTATCCTATATGAAGCATCAGATGATCAAATACAGCAGAGAAATTTGTAGAGTTTGGAGAGCAAAAGGTGTTGAAGATTTTGATAACACAGATCCTCTGCTGTGTAAGTGGGAATGCAACAAAAAGCCATTCTCAGACATTCTTAAGACCGATCCCTTTAGTACACCTTTTCTGAACATAATTACAACCATTGTATTCCACATAGCTAAGAAATGAATCAAATTAAAGAAATTAAGAACATAGAATTTGTGTATAAAATAACTAGAGATAATTAAATTAATAATGCCTATATTAAACATATATTTATTACTATGTAACTATAAAGTAATGGAAAAAAATTACAAAATCTTTATTTATTTATTTATTTATTTTGGTTTTTCTCCGGTACCGGGAACCGAACTCACGACCTTGCGCTTGCCAGGCAGGCGCTTTGCCACTGAGCTAAATCCCCAGCCCCCACAAAATCTTTAAAGAGAAGCATATAATATACAAATGTATTACTTAAGGTTTTCTAGAGAAACAGAGCCCAAAAGATAAGAATATACTGTATGTAGAAAGATGTTTATTTTAAGGAATTGATGTGTTCAAAAATACCTTTCTGAAACACCTTGACTGACCCCTGATTTAGTACCTGGGCATCCCATGGCCTTGTCAAACTGATACATAAAGTTATCTGATTATCACAACAAATAAAAACACTTTAATGATAATAGCTAGCGTCTAAAAGAACATATTATATCTCTAAAATTGGGAAATGTTAACTGGGCATGGTGGTGCATGCCTATAATCCTAACACTTGGGGGGCTGAGGCAGGAAGATTGCAGTGCTTTAGAGGTCAGTTTAAACTACATAGCAAGATCTTGTCCAAACCAACCAACCAACAAACAAACAAAGAAAAACCACCCTGAGGAATGTTGAGAGAATGAAGGAAGGGAGCACTTATGGTGGTGTGTAGTAAACTGGCACTCCACAACAAACCAAAGACATCTCTTTTGCTACTCAGCTTTCCATTATAATAGCAAATACCTGAAATAATCAGCTTATAAAGAGGAAAGGTTTATTTTGGCTCATGGTTCCAGAGGTTTCAGTTCATGGTCAGTTGACTGACCCCATTGTTCTGTTCTTGTGGCAGCACAGCATATCACAGTAGAAGCATATGGCAGAGAAAATCCACAAACCTCATTGCTGGGAAGCGAAAGAGAGAAAAAGGAATGGACTGGGATCCCATGACTCTGTTGGAGAGTATGCTTTCAGAGCCCAAAAACCTCCCACCAGGCCTCAACTCTTAAAAGTCTCCACCACCTCCCAACAGTACCATGCTGGGGACTCTGCCTTCAATATGGGAGCTTTGGGGGACATTAAGAGCTAAACTGTAGCACCTCTCCAAAATAAACCCAAACTGAACTAAAGCAAAAGAAAAACTTCTCCAGATTTGTAATAGTTGTTGATTTTTGTGGTGTAAGTTCTACTGTGGCTGATTTCAAGTTACCAAATGTGGATTTGATAAGGGAAGTGTACAGTCAGCTCTTATGCACCAGTAGCACACCTGGTTTATGTATCTGTACATACACACTGTTATAATTTTGGGTTTTGCAAGGGGAACAATATAATACAGGACACATATTTTATAAGATTATTTATAATAGTCACCCAAAGAATCATACACAAAAGGAGAGTGCAGGAAATCTGTCCACACACTAAAGACCCAAGAATCCAGCTGAGGGCCTGGATCCCATGGTAATGTCCTGTATGAGTCCAGCTGAAGACCTAGAGCCCTTAACAATGCCCCCACGAATCCAACTGGAGGCCTAGAGTCCATGACAATGTCTCATGCAGGCCTGTTTCACTGATCTGTACTGGGAAGGCCCAAAGGTCAGTGGTGGAAGCTACAAAGTCTGTGCCAGTAGGATGAAGGATCTGTGCTAGCAGGCTGAAGGATCTGCACTGGAGCCAGAAAGTGACGCTCAAAGTAAGAACCAGAGCTCCCCCGAAAAGTACCGCAGCCATCCTTAGCAACAGTGACGTCCTGAGTTCCTCCTATGATGAGGAAAACTGAGCTCCCATTAGGAAAACCAGCATGACAAGCTCCTCCAAGACAGCCAACAGCTCCTTACAGCTTCTAACAGCACCCAACAGCTTCTACCAGCTTCCAACAGCCTCCAACAGCTTCTATCAGCTCTCAACAGCCTCTCTTTTTCTTCTCCAGTTCCACTTCTTATGGTGCCTGCAATAATCCTCAAGTGGGTCTCCCACAGCCAGCACCACACTGGTTCAGTTCAGCTGGGTGTTACAAAAGGACCACTGGTTGTCAGTCCACTACATACACTAAATTCTCACTTATTTTATTTCTCACCCAATTTCATTTTTTGTTTATTTTTTCTATTATGTTAATCTTCCATATTTATTTTTAGGTAATATATAATTTTAGTTTTTAAAAAACTTACTTGAAATTCTTAACCATTTGACAGGGAAATTTAATACATTTATACTTACTGTCACAACCAACATGTTTGGTATTATGTCTAATATCTTATTGTTATAGCTAGTAGTTTGATAGGGAAATAGCCTATTTATATTTATTTTCATATATTTATTTCATATTTCAAATTTTCATAAAATTTACATATTTATATATGTAAAACCAGACATGCTTGGTTTTACATCCAATGTTTTATGATTATTGCTTTTGTACTTTATTTTTAAAAAAATGGATGGGCAATGCTTTTCCCCCTCTGTATTTTTGAGGATGTCTGAAGTTTATCACTTATAGATTTTGCAGTGTCCTTTCTGCTTTAAAGTATCTCTGATGTTAATTTTAACTCTTTTATAAGAATTTGTATTTCCTTAAATTTTTTTTCTTAATTTGGCTTAATATTTATGACTTATCACTCTTGGCTCTCTAATTTTGTTTCATAGAGACTTTTTGATTTTTGTCTATATCTCTTTGTAATTATATGTATATATCTATATCTACATCTATATCTATATAAACCTGCTTGTGACCTACTAAGTATTTATTTCTATCTACCTAGAGATATAGATATAAGTAGAGATATAAGCTCACTTGCTATTTACTAAAGTTTGGTTCATTTCTTTTGGAAAATTATTTCTAACATTCTTTTTTCTGAGTTGCTAGAGTAAGTTCTCCTTCCTTATGTTTTAGTACCCTTTTATAGTCCTCAAATGTGAATCATAATTTTAAAGAGGCAAATCTTTGCTTCATTTAATTAAGTATGCCACCAAAGTACTGCTTGTGAATAATAAGAACTGTGATTTTTATGACAATGCATCATTGGTCCCAAGCTGCAGAACGCTAAAAAAGTACATACTGCTTGAAATTTTGTAATAAAAATAGTTTTAAAATTTCTCATTATTTATAGAATTTATTTTCACTTACTGAAAAGAATGTGTAGGTGTAAGAGGGATTTAGATGGAAAATATTTGGTATAAAATTGCTTCATTTGGGTAGTAATAGTTTATTAAATTAGAAAATTAAATTTTATTTGAGGTTTTCCTAATATCCTACTTAGTGTTTGGTATTTAAACTCTAATCCATAACACTTCGGCTTTTAAAAACATAAAGCAATTTGGAAATCTACAAATTTGCTTAATGAAGAAATCTTAAAAAACAAAACAAAACAAAGGGCCAAACAATCTATATACACTGTTGACTTATCTCCTTTTTTTGAGGGGGGGCGTTTTTTTCTGCTACTGGGAATCGAACTCATGACCTCACGCTTGCCAGCCCCGACCTGTCTCTTTCTGTCTTTCTCAGGAACCATGAATTTTAAGTATGTCGGCACCAGAAATTTATGAATATACAAGTATCTATGCTCATACATCAGATTTAGAAGCCTCTTATGAAAGTAGAGCAACTTCATATAAGATATATGCAGCTTTCCAAATGTTGTTTGTTTCTAAGTATTCCTATAGAGAAATGTGAGAGGTGCCTATTTTTGTAGTCTAGACGATGCACACATTTCGGGTGCTGGGAGCAGAAACACCTGCTAATGTAGGAAGAGCCAGAGATACTCTATTTTGACTTCAGACCAGCTATCAATATCCAACAAGAACACCTGTGCTGAGAATTAGTCAGTTTCTGCCCTCAGACTCCCTGCTGTGTGATTCTCTGTAATGGTAACTTTCTCTTTAGCACGAAGGTTGGGTGAGGGGTGTACCATTTTTACACATCTGGAGCAATTCTGTCAATAGGTAGTAGGTAAATGTGACCTAGAAGTCTCCTGCTTTTGGGTAGCTTGGCATGTACAAGGGGCTCTGTGCTCTGGGGGGATAAACCACTGCATTTACTCAACTAGATCCGGAGTGGGGTCCAGCGTTTCCTTACCTGGCTGTGCAGACTTGCTAAGTCACAAACAAGCCTGTCATTTATTAAGCAACTTTCTTTAGGCCTGATTCTTCAGAAACAGCTCCTGAGACGAGGATTCCTTGTGTATTATCCATAGTTCCAACACAGAAGTATATCCTCAGAGCATATTATAAAATAAGGGATTTATTATAGGGTTGTGACTATGAGTTATGTGTTAACTTGAGAAGTTTAGTTAAGTGAAGCTTAACTAAATCAGCTCAGCAATTCAACACCCTAGGGTGTAGAGGATCCATCCTAGGGTGGTTCATCCCTCTGGATGGTATAAAGGGGAAATGAGGGAGGATAGATCTGCTTCTGTTCTTGGAGAAGCCCCAGTCTTCTCCTTCAGCTTGGAAGTCATCTCTTGTCTTCCATTGTGGATTCTTCAGCCTTCCATCTCAGTCCCACTGGCCTTCTGATGTGGACTCACATGGGACACTGCGGTGAGCTACAGACCTTAGACTAAATCCTTCTGTCTCCAGTGTGCACACTTCCTCATCTGACTCTGTGGGTGGCCACTGTAAGCCAATCTTGTAATTTCTTATGCATTTGTGTATCTTGTGTTATATGGTTTCTCTAGTAAAACACTGACTGATACAGTGCATCTACTAAATCCTGGTCCCTGGTAAAAAAAAATGAACAAGGGCAGATGGATGCCTGACTTTCAGGCTGCCTTAGAACCATGCAAAGAACTTTGGATTTTATTCTAAAGATCATAGCTGCATCATCATATTCTCATTAGTATGGTATATTGAAAAGGCAATGACTTTTCTGTTCATTTGAAGGAGGTTCTGAGAGCCATCCCAATTGGGCTTACCTGGCTTGGATATCTACATGCAAACATTCTAGCTAGAGGAACAGAATCATGCTGATTGCCCAGGCATGAGCCACATGCTTATTCTTAAGTCAGCCAGCTAGTGCAGAAGTCAACAAATCACAGTCCATGAGCAACTTGCCTATTTTTTCTAAGGCAAAGTTTTATTGGAATACACCCATGGGTATTCATTTAGAGTTGCCTGTGGCTGCTTTGGTACTACAATGGCAGAGCTGAGTATTTGTAACAGAGACCATATGGTCCACACTGTCTAAAATATTTACTACCTGGTCCTTCATAGGAGAAAGTTTGGCAACTACAAAATCAGGAATATATTTGTTTGGTAATGCTGCTGTAACAAAGAACCACTGACTGACTAGATTAAACTGGGAGTTTATTTTCTCACAGTTCTAGGCTAGAAAGCTGAGGTCAATGTGTTAGCAGAGTTGATTTCTTCCAAAGCCTCTCTGCTAATGATATAGGAAAATAAAAACTCCCAACTTGAATGATATCTGTGATGAGTTAGTGTTCTCTAAAATCAAAGAGTGAATTTTAGGAACAATGGCAGTTAAGAGCAGAATATATTTACAGAGGGAAAGAAAAGAAAGCTTCTGTACAAGAGATGGATAGAAGGGGGGCCCAAGTAGTTACCCCAAGACTCTGTCTTTTCTAGGGACTTTTATAGAGCAAAACCAGGAGGTAAGGTGGGTCCAAGGTAGGGGGAAAATGGACAAAACTATGGTCAACCAATAAGAATTGTTCAGGTAAAATTGATTAAACTGGGATCAAATGGGGAAGCGAGTCACATAGCAAGCGGGCATGAATACAGAACAGGGGATTTTCCTCTAAGGGGTTGGGTCAAGGACTCTTCAAGGTGATTGCTACCTATTTAGAATATCAATCCCTGATGTCCATCCCTAGGGAGGTATGTGGGTGCATTTGTTTAATCTTTGGTCTTGAGATCTGGCCCAAAGCAAGTACCACCTCTCCATTTGTAAGGTATCTTGTCTTCCATATTGGCTCCTTCGAGGGCCTGGCCCTGTCTGACTGCCTATAATATTTTTCTCTAACTCAACTGCCTATAACATTAGTGTGCAGATGGTGTTTCCTTCTATGTCTTCACATGGTCTTCCCCCTGTGTGTCTATGTGCTAGTTTGTTTTTATAAAGACACTAGTTATTATGTTAGGACTGACCTAATGACCTCATTATATATTAATTAACTAAGGACCCTATCTTCAAGTTAATCTGTGACTAATTACTTCAAAACCCCACAGTCACATTCTGTGACCTCAGAGTCCTCCAAGTTAGGAGTACTCTGTTGGGAGGCTCAGGAAGACTCTGTCCCCCGTATTAATTGTGGGAGGCACACTTCAGCCCACAACAAGGAGGTAAGGGGGTCTGGTTGGTAGGTTCATGTCTCTTACTAGAGCTGAATGAGAGGAAGTGATTTTCAAGTAGAATCTAGAATGTTTTCACCAAAATACAATAGAGTGGATGTTGTGTGGCCAAAAGATGGTCTAGTGCCATTTCCATTGCACTGTGTTTTCTGGAAGAGGAAAATATATGGGCCAACTGGAGAGAATTCTAAAGAAAAAATTCAACTTTGTCTGTGGGGTTGAACTGACCTGCTGTAGAGATAATGGATCAAATAATTTATAAGAGGAAAAGTATGTGCACTGTCTTTGAATCCGAAGCAAAATAGCAAACCCAAAAGCTGCAAACTCCAAATCTTCTGCACAAAACAATCCTGAGCTACTGTCTCTGAAAATTCTGGCATTAAAGATCAAGGGAAAGTACAAGATGTACAAGATAAAGTGCTCACAAGTTGTAGATTTACGTTAACTACATGGATCTCTGCCAGGACCAAAAGTCTAAGTTAGCAAATTAGCAAGGGCTGTGATAATGGCAGATGTGAAGGGGCATGCTGCCAAAAAAAAATCAGGCAAAAGGTACAGTTTGATATGTCTGGGAAAACACTTTTTGGCTGAAAAGAGGAAAAACAAAACAAGAATGACTCAGTTCCCAATGGCTTTTCTTTAGTTTCTAAGAAGAAAATTATCCAAATAAATTAGGAAGGAAGTAGGGCAGCAATTCTCAAAGTGTGGGTCCCAGAGCCCCAGCAGCAGCATCCTTAGGACCTGCTGGGAACGCAGATCCCCAGGCCTCCCCTCACAATTACCCTCTCAGGAACTCTGAGGAATGGACCTAGCTATCTGCATGGGAATAAGCCTTCTAGGTGACTCTGATGCATGCTAAAGTTTGAAAACCACCGAGTTTGTGATTTACTCGCATAAAAAATAAAATCTCAGCTAGAGATTGCTGTGTCAGTTAGATAAGGTTCAGCAGCATGGTGACTCTGTTTTGTAATAGTGGAAGTTTAGAACTGGTAGGGTGGCTTCATCATCAATGACTCAGGTTTCTTATAGTTTTTTGCTCCACTAAAATGTAGAATTTCACAGTTAAGATGCTTTATGGTTCAGTAGGGTTGTGGGAGCTCCTGCAATTACATCAGCTTTTCCAGGTAGGACTTAGGAGGCAGGGGAGTAGGATTAGAGGTACACACCCTTGCTAGCTCAGTCTTTTTTTTTTTTTTTTTTTAAGATTTTGCTTGTCTAAAGTTGATTAATTCCATTGATGAGACAGGTCAGGAAAACTTTGTATGGTCCCATTTTCCCATGAAATAAAATTGGAGTTCTTTTACTAGAGAATAGGGGAAGTAAAAGTGTAGGTGACTAGTGGTCTTCCATAGCTTTGTATTGACTCAGCTTTATGCATTACAATCTGGGGAGAGGCAGGTGTGTCCAGGGAGGGGTAACCTCTCCTTTGTAGAAGACAGGGAAGCTCTTTCCTCCCCCTTTAGCAGGGAGGTGATGAGGATTTAAACAGATTTGAGGAAGTTTTTAGGGAGGTCTGCAGATCCGAGGCTGGGCAAGCCAGACTAAGAGCGAACATAAAGGTACAGGGAAGATTTTGGAGTTTTTTTTTTTGTACCAGAAATTGAACTCAGGACCTTGCACTTGCCAGGCAGGCACTTGTGCCAGTGAGCTATATCCCCAGCCTTTGCTGCTTGTGATGGGCCCACATTGTTTGATGACTTTCTTTTCCAATACAAAGGAAAGCACTAACTTTGAGGACCTTAATCTTTTCTTTCTTATGTTGAACTTGTTTTTTCTGCAACTGACAGTTAAAGAACATGACAGTACAGTACCTGAACACTATGTAGTGGTGGCCTTGGGGAGAATGAAGGGCAGTGCAGAAAGAAGTGTTTCAGAGAAGACAGACTTGAGGATAATCATAATGATTCCATGTACTCACAGCCAAAGTGTGCAACAAATACCTCCTATGCTATATTAAATGATTTTACATGGCACACAGAAATGACATTAAGATGCCAAGCATGGTGGTACATGCCTGTAATTCCAGCACTAGAGAGGCTGAGGCAGGAGGATCATTGTGAGTTCAAGACCAGCCTGGGCTACAAAGTGAGCTCAAGGCCAGCCTGAACTGCACAGTGAGACCCTGTCTCAAATTAAAAAAAAAAAAAAGAAAAAGAAAAAAGAGAAAAACAACTTTAAGACACTAAATAACTAAATGGAATCAGCTGAATCAGTTTCCTTCTTTTTCTGCCTGGTATATGGATATGCTATTTGGAGCTCTAGCAGTTATTTTGTGACCATAAGGCAACACTGAGGATGGAAGCCATATGCTAAGGACATCAGTGTAGAGGGATAGTGGAACTTAATTTTGTGATGTGCATCTACTTCTAAGCTTGGTCTGTCTACTGCTGGACTTCTTTCATGGGTGAGAAGAAAAAAGCCACCCTTATCTTTTAGGAATTTGTCCGTTGCTGCTGAATATAATTCCCAACTAATGCAGAGACATCTTTTGCCATTTAAAATTGCGATGTGCTTGTAGGCAAAAAAGTAATCGTTAATCAATGTTATAATTAATGTGAAAACTGCAGTGCTTTCATTCAGGAGGAATTAAACTGGAGCATTAAGCTAGGAATATCAGTAACAGGTATTTGCAGTAAGCTGTAAAGATAGCCACAAACTGTCGTTACCCTCGTGGGACATGGCACTTCCTGCCACAGCTGTGGGATCTGTGCTGCAGGGTTTTTTGTTCATAAAAATGTGGGTGAAGGTAAAACACTAAGGTGGCATTTTATGTGTAAAATAGATGATTTCTTTAAATAGAAATGGTACATAGCAGGGTGAGAAGCAGGCCACAGGAGCTCCAACGCCAGGAATAAAAGTGTGGTGGGAGAATTTGCTTCCTCCAAGCCTTGTGATCTGCTTTGTTCTTCCCACAGAGCAGAGAAAGTGGGCTCAAACACAGGCTGGGTTTGAAGAGGTTAGTGGATCTTGCTAAGTTGCTAAGTTGCCCTGACTTTAAAAGGTGGGTCAAATGGAATTTCTATTTTCATGTTTCTGAGGAATCTCCATATTGATTGTACTAGTTTACATTCCTACCAACAGTATGAAAGAGTTCCTTGTCCTGACATCCTCTCCAGCTTTTGTTTTTCTCTTGTGTGTGTGTGTGTGTGTGTTTTTCAAATAGCTGCCTTTGCTTTAACTCTTTTGAAAGCAAGATTGATTGACAATTACCTGTTCCTTTTATTTTTCCTTTTTTATTAGTATATATTTGCAGTATGTAATAAACGCATTCGTCATGGGGAATTGGTACATGTACATATCGCATCTTCATGCTTTTCACATCCCCTTCCTCTCCCCTCCCTCCTGTCTCCGTCCACCCCCAGGTCCTTTTCCCATCGCCACGAAGTTCCCCTTCCTGTCTCCTGTCATCTGTCTTTTGTTTTGCTCTTTAAATTATTTATACTTTGGCTTCTCATATAAGAGAAATCAGGCTGCACTCAACCTCCTGTGTCTTATTGATTTCACTTCGAATTATGGTCGTTTTTATGTTCTTGCTGACAGCCAGTCTGACTGGAGTAAGACGGGATCTCAGGTTGTTTTAATTTGCATTTCCCTCATGGCTGTAGATGGTGAGCATTTTTTCACACACTTATTGGCTGTTTGTGCTTCTTCTATTGAGAAGTTTCTGTTCATTCATTTGACCACATTATTCATTAGGTCATTTGCTTTAGGGGGTTAATTTTTTGATTTCTTTTTATATTCTAGATATTAGTCCTCTATCAGAAAAGCAGATGGCAATCTTTTTATCCCATTCTGTACTTTGCTGCTTCCATTCCGTTGATTGTTTCCTTTACTGTGCAAAACCTTTTAAACTTGATACAATCTCATTTGTTGTTTCTTCTTTTTAAAATTTTTTGTTTTGAGACAGGGCCCTGCTGTGTAGTTCAGGGTGGCCTTGAACTCACAGTAATCCTCCTACCTCAGACTCCTGAGTGCTGCTATTACAGGTGTGCACCCCACACTTGGCCTCATTTGTTGGCTCTTGATATTATCTCTTAGGCTTTGGAGTTCTGTTCAGGAAGTTCTTGCTCCTGCCTATGGATTCAAGTGTTTTCCCTATGTTATCTTCTAGCAGTTTCAGCATTTGTTTTTCACACTATAGTGTGAAAGCATACCATTGTGTAGAGCAGCACAATTTATAATAGTGAAGCTCTAGAAACATCCTAGCTATCAACAAAAAAATGGGTAAAGAAAATGTGGTGTGCATACACAGTGGAATTTTCTTGAGCCACAAACAAGAATAAATTCATATAGTTTGCAGAAAAATGGGTGGATCTTGAGCCTGTAAGGTTAAGCAAAATAAGTCAGACACAGTAAATATAACATGGTTTCTCTTATATGAGAAACCTAAAATGTAAATAAATTAAACAGTAAAATAAAGGAGAGATAGGAAGAAACAGGGAGGCAGACTTTAAGAAGTTGGAAAAGAGGATCAAAAATGATCAAGATATGATACATATACATATATCTATTTCCCCAAATGCATGTAAATATTATGTATCGCGAACACACACCAATAAAAAATAGTAAAAACAAAAAAAAAAAAAAAGAGAAAAAAAGTGGGGATGTAGCTCAGTAATTGAGGTCAATTACCAGTACTCAAAAAAGGACAAAAAGAAAAAAAAAAAGATGAGCAGAGCCAGGTGCGCAGGTGTGCATCTGTGATCACAGCTACTGAGGAAGCTGAGGCAGGAGGATCACAAGTTTGAGGTCAGCCTGGGCAACACAGTGACTTATCAAGATCTGATCTTTTCTAAAAGAAAAATTCTGAGGTTGTCGCTTGGAGGTAGAAAGCTTGCCAACATGCATGAGGCCCGGGGTTAATCCCCAGTACTGGAAAAAATGAAAAGTAGACTTTATTTCTACCTTGGCAAAGTACACCTCTTACCTCTCATACTGCCTCGAAGTGGCAAAAAATTGGGTTTTGGGGTGGGTGTAAAAAATGTACTCTTTTTATGTATAAAATTATGTTTAATACAAATTATGTTTAATACAGTACAAAATTATGTTTAATACCTTTGTAGTAATAATACTTTCATGGTGGGAGAGGAGATTCGGAAAAATGTCTTAAAAGTCTGCTTAGAGAGCACTAATGAAAACAAGACTGCAAAATCTTACTGTATCTAATGTCACAGATCATATTATTAGTTTCAGTTCTACACTCTTTGACTCTGTTTCTTGACTTTGAGTTTAGCCAAGTCATTCGGTTTGGCCAACGGCTCACTAGAGCTTGCGATGTGAGCAGAGGCTTGCAATGTGCCTGTACAGTTGGACTTCTCTCCTTTCTTCCCGTGGCCATGAAACCACTGCCTCTTTAGCATGGACTTGGAGTTGGAGTGAACTTGAACCCACCATGTGGCCTGCAGCAGTGGTGTCTAGCAGATGGCAGCCTACATCAGCCACACCATAGCAGATCAGCCCCACAAGCATGTGAGAAAATGTTTGGCACTGTAAGCCTCTGAGACTTTTGGGGAAATTTGTTATGCAGCATTATTATGGCAGCACATGCACGGATACATCTGGCAGGTCTTACAGTGGAATCTGATCTCAACAATAATGTTTCATTTTAAAAATTTCATGCACATTCCTACAGAATTAGCAAATTCTAGTTTAAACTCAAGGGAATCCCTCTCTCGGTTGTATAACCTGCCTCCTACCATTTCAGCTTCTTATTTCCAGCTCTGGTCTGGATTCCTTCTGTGGCAGCCACCAGTTAGGTTGAAGAGTGCTGTCATTTCCTCAGGATGGTTGGATGCTTCATGGTTCTGCTTACTTCTTATTTATCTTTGTCTATTTTAACTCCTGAAAAATGTTTTCAACATTTCCCTGAAAACATGATTTAGTTATGTTTTCATTTTATTCTTTCTAGAATGAGAAAATTTTCTGGCTGGTGTAGGGCTGTATGGGCTTTGGATTAATGGGGTTGCTCAATCACATTCATGAATTAAGTATAAATTCTTACTTTCATCAATTAAGCATAATTTGGTATGCTCTCTTTCTTTACTTGCTATAAGCAGGATGTGAACTGAAAATTCATTCACCGCGATGCTTTGTTCTTGATGTCTATCTTCAAATGTATGTAAATATCCAAATACTTGGTTCAGTGTATACAAAACATTTCAGCTTCATATGTTTTTGATGTCATATCAACAGAGCCTCATTCTAGCATTGTTGAAGAGTCAATTTCTAGAAGTTCTTCAAAGGAATCACTGATGCATTGTTGTATTAGAGAAGTTACTATTTATCACAAAATATTATGGCCTTTTGTGTGCAGAAAAGAAAAATATTGTTAAAATATTATGGCCTTTTGTGTGCAGAAAAGAAAAATATTGTTAAAATACATTATATCTAAAAATGCAATCAGTGGCTGCACTTAAACCCTATCCAATAAAACACAAGAGCATGATGTATTGATTTTGCATTTCCTTCTAAGCATGATTATAACATAAAAGAAAATTCTAAATTAAATTTAAAATCATAATAACCATGAGTTAAGACTGACTTGAACCATGGTAATGAGAGTATATAGTAATAGAGGGAAAGGTTGGGATTTGATGCCATCATAAGTTTTAAAGATAGAAATACAAAAAACACAGATATGCTTTATTTTCCTATAGCTTTTATACTAAGGAGCCAATTTTTTTTATTTTTTATTTTTTAAATGCTTCTCTTGCAAGGAGGGGTTGGAGAACCTTGTTTTTTGAAGTCATTACACTGGAGCTTTTACTGGTGCATCACTGTTTCCTGAAGTCTCATTACTGTCTGATCCCTGACTGTTCTGTGTATGGCCTGGGGACCTGCAGGGCCAGACTTAACTGGGAGCTGGGTAGAAGTGCAGAGTCAGCTGCTGGCCCTGACTTACTATAGCAGAATCTGCACTTTAGTATGATCCACAAGTGACTTGTATGCACAGTATGTGGGAAGCTCCAGAAATTCTTTTTTATTTCACTTTCCAAAAATAATTTTGTTATATGAAAACAGATGTGGTGGTGCACATTTGTAATTTCAGCACTCAGGAAGCTGAGGCAGGAGGATTGCCATGAGTTCGAGGCCAGCTTGGGCTACATAGTGATTTCAAGACCAGCCTGGACTACAGAACAAAAACAAAAACAACAAACAGAATTTGTGATGTGGATTCATTTCTAGGCAAGCCTGAGGCATCAGCCTCAGCACCTTTTGAAAGGCATTATTCTTTTTTTGTCCATGGACACAGCCATCCTTGTAAAAGGGCATCTTTATATGGTCAGGTCCACCTGAATGAGTGCTCAGCCACATCACTTGATTTGCATGGGGCCCTGCAACAGTGCGAGTGAGAGAGAACTTGGACTTGGGTCTAGTTCCCTGAAGAAAGTCAGCCGGGTAAGAGAGAGAATGGTCGTGGGACTTCAAAGGATTTTGTGTGGGTGAAAAATTTCTCTAACAGAGCCAGCATGACCAGGGCGTGGAATGAAGGCAGCCATGCACATCACAGGCCCCATGGGAACTGGGAGACACCATGGAGCCCAGTGTGCCCTGCAGTGCCTGAGGCTCTGGGCCAGGGTTGGGACATAGATGTGTGGCATAGGATATATATGGGCTCTCTAGGAGCTCAGGAGCACTTAAAGAGATCAACTTGAGCCTTTGGGCAAAAAGTACCATAGAATAACACGTATAAAATGCCTCATTTATTGAGCACCTACTGTCTGCCAGGTACCATACTCATCTCAGTCAATTCAGTTCTTCTGAGAGATGGATCTTATTACGAGCATTTTATAGATGAGACAACTAAATCAGAGAGGCCAGTAAGTGGCTCTTCAAGAGTACTGAGCCCATAAGTGGTTGAGTGGGATTTGAACTTAGGACTGTCTGTCCACGCTTCTCTTATATCATGAAGGGCCCAGTACCTTGTTGTTTCAGGGCAGTGTGCTAGGAGAGAGGCTTCAGAGCTTGTGGCTAAGGTTGTCTTTTACACAAAGATGACTGAGAGGGAAGGGAAAGCCAGGCTGTGTTAATGTTGGTGCAATGTCTGGTGCCTTCTCTCCTCTGTCCTCACAAAGCTGGATTTCTTTTGTATTTATTTCTGGTTCTGAAAATACAAGAGGGATTTCTGGGCTGTCCTCCCTGGAACTCCTGATGGTTGGGTGTAGGAACCACTCTGGTTCCACTAACCCACCACCATCAGAAGAGGAGCTAGAGGATGCACCATTTCCTTATTTCATGACAGAAAAAGAGACTGGAAGTACGGGGGCCACTTGTGCACGGGCAGAGGAAGCATCGGGCTGGTGTTTGCCTTGTCATTGTCCTCTACCAATCAGCAAAATGTGTTGCACCCACAGTGACAGCTTGTTGTCCAATCCAGTCAGCAAGATTGAGCAGCAAGGCATAAACAGAGGAATGAAATTTCTGGGGAGGGTCAAGTGATCTACTCCCTAAGACTAGGGGAGAAATATTGGCCCATCCATAGGTATTAAGGAATAGTTTGAAGAGATAGTGCCAGAGAACCTGAGAACGGGTTCTGTACCCTGAGAAATATTAGTCTCTGTGAGAAGGCAGACAGCAGGGTGCTGCAAGCAGGTAGCGTGTGCTTTTTGTTCCCAGAAAGTCCCTTGTTAAACATTTACCAGGGTGTCTCTGAGAAGCAAGAAAATATAAACATGAAAGACCCTCAGAACAGAGCTAAGGAATAATTCATCAATGAGTTATATGTAATGTTTGTTAAATCCTCTTACAACTCCTGTGAAGCAAGAGGAATCTCTGTAATAGATTTCTAAGCTCTGACAATTGGTCATCTGCTTTATCAAAAATAATTCCAATGAATCCAAAGTCTGTGGTGACGGAAATTGGTGTGGATGATCTGTCAGGCATTTAGAGGGCTGCTGAGGAAAGAATTAGTTTTTTTTTTTTTTCTGGTACTGGGGATTAAACTCAGGGTCTTCACACTGGACTACATTCCCAACACTTTTTCTGAAAATTTTTTTTAAAATTTTGAAACAAGGCTTCACTGAATTGCTAAATCACCCAGGCCAGGTGCGAACATGTGATCCTCCTGCCTCAGCCTACCAGAGCACTGGGATTACAGGTAAGTGCCGCCACAACTGGCTTGAGGAAAGGGTTAGAATGGTGGTTCTCACAGTTGAGCTGGCACCAGCATTCCCTGGGTGGCTCACACTCAGATCACTGGTTCCCACCTGAGCCTGGAGTTTCAGATTCAGTAGCTCTGGCTGGGACCAAGGGTTTGCATTTCGAACATAGTCTTGGGGAATGCTGCTGCTCTGGGGACTGTGTTTCACCCTTTGGGAACTGCTGGATTAGTTAGGGACTGATCCTGAAGCATCTTGGGAAGAAATGTGAGCAAGAACAGGGTTAGATGGCGGGCAGCAGCATGCAGGGAAATGAAGGAGGGGAGGAGAGAGCGCCTACTTTATTAAGCACCTGCTGAGCCCTGGGCACTAATTGTGAAGCATTTATATACAGTTATATATCACTTAATGGCAGGGACATGTTCTGAGGCTGTCGTTAATTGGGTGATTTCAGCATTGTACAAACATCGCAGAATGCACTTTACACAAGCCTAGATGGCACAGCCTACTACACATCTGTGTATATGCACAGACGCATGTTTATACACGCATATTCATACACATGCATACATGCCCAAATGCACACACACACACTTGCATATATATATATATAAACTCAGGGTCTTCACACTGGACTACATTCCCAACACTTTTTCTGAAAATTTTTTTTAAAATTTTGAAACAAGGCTTCACTGAATTGCTAAATCACCCAGGCCAGGTGCGAACATGTGATCCTCCTGCCTCAGCCTGGTTTGTGAACTTAATTCTTTCCACAATTCTGGTTGCAAACTGAATTGGACCAGAAACAAGTCAAATTCAATGGTGAGGTTCAATGTTGACCTTATCAGGAAATTTTATTCGCTTCTCATCCAATTTGGTTTGTGATAAGAAACACAGAAAGAATTAAGTTCATGAACCGATATATTGCTTCTAGGTCTATGATAAACAAAACAACAGAAAATTAAGCACAAGAAAAGATGGTGCAATCAAGAGACACAGTAAACACGAGATGAAGCTGCTGTAGTGTGACATGGCACAGTATTTTGCAATACTGTAAAAGTTTTGTAAGTAGGAGTACACTCTAAAGATAAAAATATAGCATATTAAACCAGTAACAGTTGTTTATGGTGATTATCAAGTGTGTACTACACATAGCTGTATGTGCTATAGCTTTATATGGCTGACAGCTCAGCCTGTTGACATCAGCATCACCACAGACATGTGAGTAATGCTTTGCACTTTGTGATGTTGTTATGGCTCTGATGTCACCAGGTGACCAGAATTGTTGTGCTTTAATATAATCTTATGGACCATTGTCATCTATGAGACTTGTCATCATTATGTGATGCACCACTGTATATTGTTTCCTGTATCGGCCTTTGCTTTTAGTAAGCACACCGACAGAGATGATTTCCTGGTAACAAATAAGCATAAAGTTCTGGGGAAATGACCCGTTTCTCCAGTGGGCATTCAGAGGTAAGGTGGCAGAGGCAGCGAAGGAGAAATGAGCATTTTACTTT
Source organism: Chinchilla lanigera (assembly GCF_000276665.1). NCBI lineage: Eukaryota > Metazoa > Chordata > Mammalia > Rodentia > Chinchillidae > Chinchilla > Chinchilla lanigera. The sequence continues at coordinate 4,896,182 of NW_004955442.1, forward strand.
TCTCTTGATTCCTAAGCTTATATAAAAATGTCAAAAACTGTTTGAGATGGGCAAAACATAGGGTAGCAGCTGAATCAATCTGCCCTGTTTTGACTGTCATCCAGAGAAAGGACGGTGTTCCCATTTCCCCGTGCCTGCCTTGTCCCAGGGTGCCCATCCCCTGCATTGCAGGTGCCAAGCAGAGAGGAGGGAGGGCGGGCTGGGAGGAGCTTCTGTCGCGGGCACATTGATGAGCATCATTCCCAATCACCGCTGCGCTCAAGCATTATGCTATCCCTTTTAATTTTCTCGGTGCTGTAATTGTAAATGAAAAGCAATATTGCAACACATCCAATTATAACCAGATTCTCATCCCTCAGGACTCATTGAAGAGGAAAAAAATGTATTTATGGCTGTGAGGAGCCATTAATCTCTGCATTTACGCTCCACACATGGCTCTACAGCAGCTGCGAGCTCGGCCTCTCTCCTGCTTCCTTTCCTTTCTCCAGCAACGCACTCCAAATCTCAGCTGGGCATTTTATTATAGATGAGATCCTGAAATACTGGTTTTATAAGCACCTTAGTTAGCATTCACTGAGTAAGATTTTTTCCTTGGTCTCTGATTCCAGGATGATCCATCCTTGCTAGTGACATGTCTCAATTGTTTAAAGTATTTATTTATTATCAGTACATGTTTGCAGTACATATTGATTACATTCCTTGTGTGGAGTCCACACATGTACATAACACATCTTAATTCCTTTTCCAGTATCCTTTCTCTCCCTCTACCTCTTGGTCCCCTTCCCATCTGAAAGAGATCTATCTCCACACTTCCTAGTATCTACCTTTTATTTTGTTCTTTATTTATACTTTTGGTTTCCCATATAAGATAAATCATGCAATATTTAAGCTTATGTGCCTGATTTATTTCACTTAACATTATGGTCTCAATGCAATCCATTTTCCTATGAATGACTCAAGTTTATCTTTCCTTATGGTGGAGTATTATTCCCTAGCATGTAAATACATTTCTTTATCCATCCATTCATTTGTTGAAGGGTGTATAGGCCATTTTCAAGATTTAGCTATTATTAATTGTGCTGGTATAAACATGGGTATGCATGTATTACTGTAATATAATGTCTTTAACTCTTTTGGGAAGATACCTAAAGGGAAATAACTGGGTCAAATGGGATTTCTAGCTTTAATTTTTTGAGGAATCTCCATACTGATTTCCATAGTAGTGGTACTAGTTTACATCCCTTCCAACAATGTGGAAGGGTTCCTTTCTCCCCAAAGCCTTTCTAGCATTTGTTATTATTTGATTTCTTCAGTTGATCTTAGCTGAAAGGTTGAGAAGCAATTATTATTTGATTTCTTGATGATGACCAGCCTTTCTTGAGTAAGACAGAGTCTCAGAGTTTTAATCTGCATTTCTTTTTTTTATTTTTTATTTTAAAGAGTAAAACAAGGATAACATAATAATAGGGGGGACTTAGCATATTACCGACAAAATGGTAGGAACTTATCAATGGTTATCGTTTTACATATTATTATCTACAAAATAGTTTCTAAGGAAAACAAATAGACAAATAATAGTGCGTTAGAGACAAAAGAGGTAGGAGATTATCAAGAGTTGTTGTGCTATACTTTGGTATCTTCAAAGTGGCTTCTAAA
>NW_004955442.1:4900027-4917384 GCF_000276665.1 Chinchilla lanigera
AATATGTAATACAACCACCATTGTTAATTCCCTACCACTTTGTTTGGAACTCTGTATTGTCTGTATTGTGCTTGTGATATGTTGTAAAATGTTGTACGTCTGTTAATGTTTCCCTCCTTTCATCCTTAAAATAAAAAAAAAAAAAGAAAATATAGGTAGTAGAGATTCTTGTTCCAGCTCAAAAAAAAAAAAAAAATTCTTATCCTCAGTTACTAGAGCCACTTGGAGTTCCTTTCAAAGTGGAGCTTCCCAACATGACCTCTTGCTTCTTCAATGCCAATAAAAGAGAGAGACTTTCAAGGTGAGTGCCATGTAATCATTAAATCCTATGTGATGAAGTCATAAATCAGTTATAACCCGTCTCCTTTGTCATATTCTACTGGTTGCAAACAGTTCTCAGGTTCCACTCATACTTAAGGGGAAGGATCACAGAAGAGTGTGATTACTAAGAGGTAGGGGGGATGGAGGCCACCCTAACAATTTGTCTTCCACCTTGACAGTCATCAATAACACCAATAATAAAAATAGCAGTTATAATAGTTACTAGTTGGTATCTAAATCACACAACAACCTTGCCAGTAAGTCTTGCTTTTATCCCTCTCACCTTAAACATTGAGAAAACTGTTCAGGGTGAGGGAGTTGGTTAAATCCATACATCTTTCAAATCAGGAACTGCAAATTCAAAAGCCTGCAGGGACCAGGCAGGAAGTGTGCGTGAATAAAGTGGGACAAGTAAGATTCTACTAAACGGGAGAGGAGCTGATATACCTTAAGGAGGAATCCTGGTCAGCCCCAGCTCATTGTTAGTCATCAGATTTTAATGAAAACTCCTTAAGCTTTAAAAAGTTTGCCATTGATTTAACAACAGCAAAAAGTACTGGCAGAAATAAACACAGCTGCAGGTGCAATTCATCTTATGGACCACTAGTTGGTAACTGAAGTGGTAGATTTGAACCTAGGTTTGTTGCCCCAGACTTTGATTGACTGGTTTTGCTTTACCTGCTCTTCCCAGAACCCGGTATGCGGCCAGTGTAATGTGATATTCCAGTAGAGTCACCTAATTCGAGCTGAGGAAGCAACACTATGTCATGGGTGCCAGAAGAAGTGATTAAAACCCCTGGTGGAAAAAAATTTGAACAGCGTTTACCATATGGCAAAAGGAGGGAAGCGTTTCCAGTTACAAGGAAAACCAGAGGCATGAAATGTGTTGCTCCTGAAAGAGCGGGAGTTCATTTGGGTGTGTTGTTGGTGAGGGAGAAGGGTCATGGAGAAGGGTCATGCACGTGCACTGATAGAGAAGGTCTGTCCTTGGCCTAGAGGTTAACAGACAGATATGAAAGCCTGCTTGTATGAATGTCCTCCTTCCCTCCATATGTCTAAATAATATGCATAAAGTAACAAGATGCCTTCCAAATGCTGTATGTGAGACCTTCCTCACAGTTTATCTATCGTTATAGTAAAGAACTTGGATCTCTTAAATCTTTTCTGTTAGCCTTCTTCCCCAAATGCTATTTTATAATTTATTATTAAACACCCCAGATTTATGTAATGATCATTATGTAAGATCATTCACAGATGAGTTACATTTGTGTGACAGTGTTCTTCATCCCCACCTCATTCTCTAGCTCCCAAGAAAAATCCTAGTCATGGAGGTGAGGGCAGTGCATGCCATAGTGTGGCTGGCTGCAAAGCCTGTCCTGCCCCTGGGGCAATAAATCCTCCTGAAGTCCCCCAGGCTTCTGCCACTCCCCCTGAAGTGGGGCTGGGTGTTTGATTGGAGACTTCTTGTGGGCCTGGGAGGTACTTCTCACTTCCATCTCTAACAGTGTTCTAAATGCCAGCCACTTTAGAAGGCCAGCTGCTGGCCGGCCCTCCTCACTGTCTTCAGGGAGGCTTTAGTCAAGGTCTGCTCACATGAGGACTGTTGAGGACAACAGTTCTGTCAGGGTGGGGTGTACCCGCCCTCTGTCCCGTGTGTCCTGTGAACCACTGAGGCTGTGGCCATTGCCATGCTTTCCTGCCAGCAGGGACAGTTCCATCTCTTGAGGAAGGAATCCCTTCAAATAGAGCAGTCTGAGGACGCATCGTGGTTACGCTGTCAACACTTCCTTTTTTTCACCCAGCTGTAATATTTTTATTAGTATCTGTTTGCATTTCCTAATGATCACAGTCCTCGTGTGGAGCTGGTACCTGCACATAATGCATCTCAGTTCCTTCTTCAGCCCCTTTCCCTCCCACTGTCTCAGTCTCCAAGTGACCAAGTTTGAAAAAGATCTGTCTTCCTTTTTCCTATTGTTTGTCTTTTACTTTTTCTTTATTTATATTCTGGGTTTCTCCAGTAAGAAAAACCATGTGATATACAAATTTATGTGTCTGATGCATTTCACTTAACATTGTGGTCTCAAGGCGCATCTATGTTCCTACAAATGACCCAAGCTTATCCTTCTTTATGGTCAAATAGTATTGTACTTCACCGTGTATAAGTACCACATTTTCTTGATCCATTCATCTGTTCATGGATTTATGGGTCAGCAAGAGGAGGAGGCAGAGGTGCTGAAACTGTTGGCAGGAAGACTAGATAGCAGGATGGGAAATACTTCAATTTCTTCATTCTTTCATAGTTCCCAGAGCTCTATCCTTTTATGGACTTAGGACTCCTCTGTACACTGCTTAGGACAGTATTAGTTAAGGCAAAGATCAACAGCTGGGTGCAGTGGCACATGCCTGTAATCCTAGCAATCTGGGAGGCTGAGGCAGGAAGATTGTAAGTTTGAGCCCAGGCTGGGCAGCTTACTGACTTGTTTCAAAATTAAAAAATAAAAAAGGGCTGGAGATGGAATTCCAGTAAAGGCCCAGGGTTTAGTTCCCAGTACTGGGGAAAAAAGGCAAAGATCTCTGAGTCAAGATATTTGCATAACCTGCATGCTGTTTGTATACATGTTGAACCCAGAGGTGGGCCAGAAAGCTTACACAATGGCTTAGTCACTTTCCTGTTGCTGGGACATAGTACCCAACACCCACAACTTCAAGGAGGAGAGGTTTATTTGGGCTCATAGTTTAGAAGTTTCAGGAACTGGTTGGCAGGCTCAAATGCAGAAATGGCATGGTGGAAGGTTCTGCCATGGAAGAAGGCTGCTCATGTCATGGTGGTTAGGAAGCAGAGGGAAAGAGGAGGAGCTGGGGAGGGATACACAGCCTTCCAGGTGATGCTCCTAGTGACCTGGCTCCAACAGGAGGCCCCACCTCCTAACAGCAAATCAGCTGTAAAGTCCGTGGATAAAGGCCCATGGTCCAACCACTTTCCACAAGCCCCATCTCTGCATGCATGAGGTTTTTGGGGGACACTCAGGCAGAGCTCATTCAGACATGTCTACACCTTCTAAAAATCTAACATGACCATTCTTACAAAACCCCAAATGTCATTATACCTTACTCACTCACGAATAAAACACAAGAACAAGAGCAATAAAGTCAAATTTCCAAAAACTGTTGGAACTAAGACCAGTATCTGCTGGGAGATATCTCTGGCTTATGGACCTGGGGAAGCTGCCACATCAGGGCATCCAGCACGGGAGTATATAACCCTGCTCCCAGGCAGCGGGGCTGAGAGGAAAGGGGTTGGGGACCTTTCTGAGTCTCCCAAATGCACAACATTTTCAATGTGTTATTGAAAAATGGAATAATTCACCATTATAAGTTACAAAGGTCCCTCTCCCATTTCTCACCCTTCCCGACATAGCAATGCAGTCCCCACCCAGACCAGACATGGTTGGGGGAAGATGGAGAGGCTACTCTTTTGGCGTTTGCAATCTTGCATTCTAAATAAACCTTGTATAAGATTCTTATGCTTGACAAATCTCAGCATTTCTAACTCTAGATTTTATGCAGCAGGGTATCAGTTGAGGATGTGTTTGCTGAATGTAACATATAATGATTTAAACATCAGAACCCTTTTTCCTTGAGGCAAGGATCCCAGATCTAAGCCATCCAAAGGGTATAGTCAGCTCTGCTGTAACAGGACCTATCAGCTAAAAAAAATCACTGCATGAGGCAAGATTTGCATGGTTGGCCACACATTTATAAGAAAAATGGGACTGGGACATAGCACTGAAGAACTTCATTGAGAGCCTGGTGTGGTGGTGCATGTAATCCCCGCACTGTGGGAGGTTATGGCAGGAAGATACCAAAGATCCCACTCAAGCCCAGCCTGGGCAATTTAGTGTTTAGTGTGACCCTGTCTCAAAGTAAAAGATGAAAAAGGTCTGAGAATGTGAAGACCGTGGGTTCCATCCTCAGTATCACAAAAATAAAAACAAAAAATAAAAAAACAAAACATCATGGGGGACACATTAACAACAGATGGAAATCCAATAAAAACAGCAGCATATTTTTATACATGCTAAACCATCAAGAAATAATTGAATAGTACAATAAACATTGGTAAATAAATATTTTACCTTGAAAAAGACTTGAAGTTTGCTTGTGGAAATGGTATCAGAAGGATTGTACAAATAAATTATTTGAAGTAGGGAGAAGAGAGCTATATGAAATCAAATAGAAAATCTTAAAGCCATATGTTAATGCATATGATTCATGACACATATGGTGAACTAAAGTACATTGGTAGATACTTGAAGTGTGTGTGTGTGTGTGTGTGTGTGTGCTTTTTGCTTATTTCTACATAGCTCAGTTCAGCTGAATGCAGTATAATGAATCCACTCAGTGTTTCTCATGAGGTATATGTAAAAGTGAAATTTATATTATTATCAGATTGTTCCTTGTGATATCAGCCACACAGGAACAAATTCAAAACAAGCATTACAGTGGAACTAGACAGAGAGCTTTTCAAGAAAGTCCTTCAACAGTCAAGCTCCTAGATTTTATGTGTGGTTTTTGTCCTCATGGTCTCAAGATAGGTATTGTACTTCCAGATTTTCTTCTTACATTTCAGGAAGGAAGAAGCTGGAAAGGTGAGGGAAAAAAGCACTTTTTTTTTTTTTTTTGAGAATTTTCACCTTGGAAGAGATATCTTCCCTAGGGATGGTAATCTATATACCTCATTGTCCAGAATTATACGACAAAGTCACTCCTAGCCATAAGGAAATCTGAAGGTGAGTATGTTACCCATGGATATTACTAGTGAGCTGTCTAAATTGTCACCTACAGGTTTATTAAGCAAGAGTTATAACATGTCCAAGTCCTAGAGATTGCTTCAACAAAAGTGTGCCTACTCTTTTGCCTAGAAAGACACCAAACCATAAAGTCAACCTGCATGTGAGCCTTGAAAGAGACTGAAACTATGAATTTGAAGTTTTCCTAACCGATGAGTATTTCAATATTTTAATTTTATCCTTTCATGGGATCTTAATGTTCCTCTTTAGCTTAATAAACTTTGAACACACAACAGTTATGTGCAGGGCATTGTCTTGGATACTGGGGATGCAAAGATCATAATATTGATGGTGATTTGCTGCTGGTAATGCTCATGTTTGTGATGATGGTGAGGATTATAATAATGATGATGGCGTTGTTGACAGTGACGATGGTGGTCATAATGATGGTGACAAGGGTGAAGATGCTGATGGCTAATGCTTAGCACTATTCTAAGTACCTCACTTGTACTAATGGACTTCTCACAAGGACTCTAGGGAGTTGTTATGGTTTGAATCTGTGTGTACCCCCAAAGCCTCAAGCGGCCAGGCTTGAGGGGCAGGCTATAAGAGTTGAATGATTGTGGGTGTGAGAGCTACACCCACCCTGGGGTGGATAGTTTGCATATGTAAGGGAGAAGAAAAGAGTGCTTCAGGGTATTCCTCTCCGCCATTCTGCCCTGGTGTGTCCTGGTAGTTGCCCAGCTGTGTGCTGCCACCCTGAGATGCAGCCCTCTGACATGTGCCACTCTGCCTTGTAATCTGCCAAGTACGGATTGAAACCTCCACAAACTGAAAGCAAAATAAACCTTTCCTTCCTTAATTTTGGGTGTCAGATATTTTGTCCCAGCAGCGAGAGAAAAGTAACCCAGACAGGAATGAGTATCATAATTCCCCCAAATACATGAAAAGTGAGAACTTTGGAGCATAGAGAGGTTAAGTAATGTGCTGAATCCCATCTCCAACGTCTCTAGCCATGTGTTCCTGGTAAGTGGCAGAGCCATAATTTGATTTGAGTGTAGGCCCATGTTCTTTTTTCCCCTCAAACCTAGAACTGAACCCAGGGCCTTCCACATGCTCAGTAAATGCTCTACAACCGAGGTGCACAGCCAGCCCTTTCCATTTTTTATCTTGAGATAAGCTCTCAATAAGTTATCCAGGCTGGGCTTGAATTTATGGTCTTTCTGCCTTAGCCTCTTGAGTAGCAGGAACTACAGGCATGTGCCACCATTCCCCATTTTTTAATTACTCTCAAACCTCTAAGGGGCTTAGTACTTAGTTTCCAAAATAGGCAGTAAGCAAGTAACCAGTAGGAAAATGTTATAGGTGAGGTGGACAGTGTTTAAAAATTTTAAAAACACAGATGCCAAAATTTAAAGATTAAGTGATTTCCCCACATATGTATGGATTACTGGTTTCCCTCAAAAATATAAGATTTGGCAATATATGAGTAGCACTCACCTTTGGCGGTGGTTGGCTGGAACAAGTGGCGGCTTGTACCTTTAGCAAGGCAGGTCCTCGCCAGATCCCCACTGCCCACAGCTACCTACCGTGTGCCTCACCCTCTTTGCTCATGCTTAGCCCTGCAATATTGGAGCTATGATTCTTGCACTATGAAGCTTGAAGGACCCAACAGACAAGCAAAAATCATAAGCATAGAGAAGGAAGTAGGAGACAGCATCATAAGACAGGTCAGTCTCAGCTGGCCTTCTGGGTGAGGTGAGCTTATTCAGTGGAGCAGGGAGAAAGCATTTCTTGTAGAGGGAGTACCACATGCAAAGGATGACAGGTTGGAGAAGGCTCAGAGCAACGCTTCCCTTTGCCTTCATGTTTGTGGAATTTGCCATAGTCCGAACCTATTAATTTGCTTGATACCAAAGGAAAAAAACAATCTGTTTCCTGTAAGCATTGTACTCAGCCAGGGCTTTTGTTACAGCCTTCATTTCCTGTTTGTTATATTGATCAAACAAACAAGCAGTTTTTAAAAAGAAATTCTTTTGTGAGCCAGCATTTTGCTTCACTGTCTGCTGCTTGCTTTGTATAGAAATTGATTTGCTTTCTTTCCGGCATACCAGGGGGATTTACCATCCTTGCCCTCAATTCAGTTAATGCCACAGTTTGAGACTATTCCTCAGTTTTCTAATGAAAGATGTGGGCAGGTTGCTTGAATTTGAATCCTATCTCCATCGTCTCTAGCCATGTGTTCCTGGGTGGCTCCCTCGACCTCTCTGAGCTTCAGTTTCCTTTTCTGTAAAATGGGAACAACAGTAGTCTATACTTTCAGGAGTTAGTGGGAGTTATCACATGACAGTCACTCAAAGCAATGGCCAGGATACAGCTTTTGGTACATGTGGGCTATTACTGTGATGCTCTGCAGTGCCCAGCTTGTACCAGTTGCCAGGGGACTAGGAGGGATGCAGTTCCCGCAACATGGAGCTGAGTTTCTGGCAGGAAAGTATCAGGCGGCCCTGAAAGAAGAACATTTGGCTTTGTAAACTCTTTTCTTCCTTCTTTCCTTCCTTCCTTCCTCACCCACCTCTTAGATAGAAATGCCAAGTCCTTAGTTCAGAAAGTTGTTCTCCAGTGAACTTTGCTGGAGATGTTATGCTGAGTAGGCAGCCGCATCAGCACCCAGGCTCTGGGCCATCCACACTGAAATCCTTGGCTGTGTTTGATAATTTCTCATTCCTTTTAAAGAGTGCCCAGTGGGCAGGGGATGGGGAAGGGTGACATCTAGAAAGAGACACATTGGAGATCATCTTTAATATGGTCCAGTGATAAATCTGTGTCTACTCTTGATACAAATTTTTGCTTGATGGTGGCACAGCCAAAACAGATGTGTTAAAAGCAAAACAAAACAAGAGAAGAAAAATAATTCTGGTGGCTATTGTTGGCTGTCTTGCAACAAGTCCCAGCAATGGATTCCCCAAGGCACCTCATTGTTCTTATTCTGCAGGTAAGAAAATGCCCTTAGGTCTTCTTTCTCCTGCTGCTTTTTCACCGTGATGGTGCCTTTGCTGTCACCTTTCTATGACAAATGTACACCTTGTGGGCATTGAATTTATTCAGCTAGTCCACCTAGCAAAGATTACAAATGAGGAACGAGGGGAAAATCTATGAAATGTACTTGTAAAAGAGAGAGAAAGAGCCTTTAGAGTGAGGTTGGTGTATCATCTCCCCCAGCTAGGCTGCAGAAAGGAAGCAAAATGAGACACATTCAATTATGATTACTACATATTTACAAAAGGAGGCCAAAGACCAGTAGAAAAGAAACATGGATGGATGTTCCCTGAATAGCAATTTTAGACAATCAAATATGAGCTAAAAGAATTGGCTTCCACTAGGCAATATTTGGTACTACTTGAGCATTCCTTTCCTATCTGTTCCCTGCAAAGAAAGGCAGAAAGTGGAGGATGGGTGGTTGAAGAGCTAATACTGTGCAAAAACTAATTCTCAAAACAAACATAGCCAAATGAAGGATGCTCTTTCAGTTAAAAGAATTGACATTCAGGAGATGATGGAGGGATAAGACATGCAAACAGCTGTTACTTACTGGGCTGTTGACAACAAATCTCGGTCTAAGGCACTACAAAGTTGCTGTAGGGATGTGGGAAGCCATCTGCAGTTCTCTGCTCTGGAGGAGGTGTTGGGTAAAAGGGAGACAGCCAGAGAGTGCAATGTAGAGCTGCTGTACCCACTGAATTTCTTCCCTACAATAGTGTTTGTTGGGAGGTGCAGATGGGGGAAGAGAAGAAGTGTCTCAAGCCCAAGATGAGGCCAATTCATTCACTGCTGTTCTTCTTTGGGTATCTGCTAGGTGCTGAGCATTTACTGATGGTATTATCTTTAATCACCATAAGAGTGTGAAAGTAACATTGAAGTAAATAGAAGAAATAAAGACATATAGGAAGGAGACAAGGAAAATGATAATTTTTAAATTGTTCTTTTAAGAAAAACTGCAGCTTTGGGACACAAAGTTGTACAAGGTTGTGATGCCCTTTTCTGTTTCAGGAAACAACCCCCAAATTTCTAAATGTCTTAAACATACAATAAGGCTGTAAATTGGATTTCTCCTCCCACAGATTTCCATCCTTAAGGAAGCCCCACTATTGAGAGAGCAGCATATTGCTAAGCTTCGAACACATGCGAATGGTTTGCATTCTAAGACAGCCCACCAAATGGATGGCCTGACAGTAGAACTAGTACTCATCTTAGATCACTCATCTTGAGGACACCCCCCAAGATCGCACAAAAACTTCCATCTCTAGACCATAATGCACCTCTCTCTTGAGGTTGCTCACTTTATTCTCTGAGTGTGTACTTTAGTTCTGCCTAATAACCCTTCCTATGCCTCTCACTGGCATGTCCTGAAAGTTTTTTTTTCTCTGATAGGATTCACTGAACCTATAACCTACCCCATGCATTGGTTGAGCTGAAGTGTCCACCTTCTCTTCGAGGGAACTCCTCAGACCCCATCTGGTGACGATTCCTATTTTTAAACAAGCTTTTTATTTTAGACTCTTTATAGAATGATAAAGATGTTGCAAAGACATTGCAGAAGTTTCTAGAATGTTCTGTGTTGAGGTTTCCCCTTTATCAGCATCACCCATCAACCATCACCACAGTGCCTTTTTTTAAAAATGAGGCAGCTGACATTGTTAGACTGCTGTGGAACAGATTCCAGGCTTGAGTTAGATTTCCCCAATCTTTTCATCAAAATTCTCTTTTTATTTCAAGATCCTGTTATGCCTCACTGCATGGAATCACTTTTCCCCAGCCTCCTCTGGTCTGTGATAGTCTCTAGGTCTGTTTTTTTTTTTTTTTTTTTTTTTAATCCTTGACAGTCTGGTGGAGGACTTTTGTCTTTACTTTAACCAATCTAGAAATTCAGTCTTGCAGAGGATAAATGACTTGCGCACATTTAGGCAGGTTATGGAGTCAGCACTGGATTCCTATTCAGCCCAATTTAAGTCTATTTTTCAGACACCAGTGGGGGGGTCAGAAACCCCAGGAGTGTTGAGGAAACATCACTGAGACTTACCCCTAGAGCTCCAATTCAGTAGCTTTGGAGTGAAGCTCAGAGTTTGCATTTCTAGATACTGCTGCAGTGACCCAGGGACCACATTTTGAGGACCAGGGTGCTAGGCCAAAACACAAAGTATGAAGACTTTTAGATAAAATGATCATGTGAGCTGTTTACCTGGGTCACATTAATTAGATAGTTGTCAGATTTGCATTTCACTTTCTTAAGTGTAGAAATGAATTTAAACTGGACAACAACTTTCTTTTCTTGTTTCCCTCCCTCCCTTTCTCTGCTGCTTTGAGCATCCCAGGTGCAGGTACAAAGGGGTGTGATAAAAGGATACTTGTGCCCTGGGCCTTGGACACTGTGTGGTGTTTGCAGCCTGGCAGGGATTTATCTGAGCTCTAATCCATTTCATCTGAGGTGGCCTTGTGGCTCCATGTATCTTTTGGACTTAGCATCCTCATCTGAAACATACTGATAACTAATTCCTACCCTAGACATGGAGCTGAGGCAGTTATTAAAAAAGAGGACATTGACAGATAAATAATGTAAACTTCATATATTCCTTCTGAAATCTGAACTTCTTCTTTCTTCTTGAGAGAGTTTCCGTAGCATTGATTCAAACTTTATTCTTCTTTTTCTGCTTTTTTTTAAAAGATGAAAAATGTTAAAAACAAAATCTGCACTCCATTGACTATTAACTTTAAAATTAAGCCACTAAAGGAAAATGGACAAATAACTGTTTTAAAGATACATCTTATTAAAGATGCTTTGAATTTAAATAGTGAATGACAAAATATATTTGTGTGGAGCTATGACAGCTCGCAGTGATAGGCACTGAGTGAAGGCACAGGTAAATAATTACCATGTCATTGTTAGCGACTTAAAAACAAATTGCCTATAATATTTGTTGTATTCTGGAGTAGTTTATAAAGTAGTAACTCCAGTCCATGTTATTTCCTGCAAGATCTTCACCCTGGGACTATTTTAACTATTTCTTAAAAAAGACCAGAGGGAGACAAAAACAAAAGTATGCAGCCTGTCCATGTGATCTGAGAAATTCCTGCAGATTTTTTGAAACCCTTGAAGAATTCATAACCTTCAGTACTCCCATGGAAATGATTAATATTATTTCCAAGCTCTCTTCCTGTTTTGTATTTTGATTAGAAGCTCAGTCTGACTTTTAAGTCAGGCCCAATTCACACTAAAATATGAAGATACAGTTGCTTTGTTTGTTATCTTACAGATCTCTGCTTCTTAATCATTTAAAACACATCCAGACAATCACAAATTTTCTAAAACAAAGAACAAATCATTATGCTCAACAGGCCTTGGGCACAGAACAGAATTCTGTGTGTGTTTGCATATTTAATCATCTCGTTTTGGGGAGGATAATCCATTTTAATTTTCTTAGACAGTGTTCACTTGCTTTCATTATTTTCTTTACTTCAAAGATCAACTTGACAACTATTTTTCTTCACAACAAGACTTATGGTATTACTCCAAATCCGTCTGATTTCATGGCCTTCAGGGGTGCTTTCATGTATTATGAATTTCTTAATTGGCAGTGTTTGTTAGATGGAAACTTACAACTTCTTGCAGAAGTATTATTTTGCAGAAATTGTTGCTAAGACTTTTTTCCTTAAGTGAGGGAATATCAATGTTTTCAGAGGAAGGATGAAGAATAGTTTGTTAAATATGTTCAATAATACTGTGTTGCTGAATGCTTTTGAGATACACGCTAATTTTATTGTTGCTTGTTTCCTGGTATTCGTTTCTTCTTATCCCCCTTTGTTGTGGTTTGGATCTGGGACATCCCCTCCAAGCCCTCATATACTCAGAGGTGGGGCTTTTGAAGGGTGTTGGATAATGGGGCTCCATACTCATTGGTGGATTCATTCATTGGTGAATTCAGCTGCTGAGGGCACTGTTAGAAGGTAGAGACTGGTGTGAAGAGGTGGGTCACTAGAGGTGTGACCTGGAAGGGTGTATCACCCTGTGTAGTTCTTCCTTTTGTTCTCTCTGCTTCCTGGCTGTGAGGGCTTGAGGAGTTTTCATCCCATGCAGGCCCTGCCATCATGCCATTTCTGTGTTTGAGCCCACCAATCACGGACTGAAACCTCAGAAACTGTGAACCAAAATACACTCTCTTCCTTTAAATTGTGGGTGTTGGATACCAATTGTGTCTCACTGGATAAGATACCATTTAAGCAGTGACTCAGTGTTGTACCTTCTTTGCCTCATCTCTCTTCCCTCCCATCCTAATGAAACTTACTGATGAGACTAGCTTTCTGGCAAAGAAGTCTTTTCCCTAGGCTTAGAATAGGGAGCTTTGGATTTTTTAAAAATGAAAATCAAAATTTATATGTATATATAAGGATAGCTGGAATAGGTGTGTTGGTAATGTCTGTGGTTTATTGAAAGGAACAGTCAGTGCTTAAAATTTTCTTTTTTCTTGACCAATTTTGCATGCTTGAATATGGTAATCCGAATGATCTGAAAACAACAATATGCAGTATAAGAACCATTGTTGAACTCCTACCATTTTGTATGGTGAAGCTCTGCATCATTTCCAATTTTTTTTTTACTTTTTACTTGTCACTATCTTTGATTGTTTGATCATTCTTACATTTTTATGTCTGGTGGACTGAGCAACTTCGTTGAAGATAACAGTATGTAATGTAGCAATCATTGTAAATTCCTATCATTTTGTTTTGAGGTCATGTATCATTTTTGTTGTTTTTGTGTTGTTTTGATTTTGTCTTTATTGTTGTTTTGTCATTTTTTAAATAAAAATATTATCCTAAAAAAATGCCTGGTCTTCTGGGCTTGTGCTGAAGTTTCACAGAGAGCTAGCAAATTTTCCAAACAGGAATTACATCCAGCTGCTATGAACATTTCCTAAAATAATGGTGTAAACGTCCACAAGGTGGTCTAAACAAACACGAACCCTCGGGTAGACAGCCTAAAGCTGATGTTTTAGTAAAACAAAATTATGAGGGACTTCCAGATCTTCCAACTGTCATTCTCATTTTATGGCTTCCATTTTTGAGGTTGCCATTCTTGAGGTTATAGTCCAAGATGGCTACCAGAGCACCAGCCATTACATTTTCTTCTTGACAGCAGGAAGGTTTGAAGGGTGCTTCTACCAGCCCAAGCATCTCCTTTTGAAAAATCTATCTCAGAAATCACATATAATATGTCTATTTATATATTACTAGACAGAACTCAGTCACATGCCATACCTAGCTGAAAGAGAAGCTGAGAAATTTAGTACTTTATAATGGAGTTCTGTTCCTAAAAAGGGAGAGGAGATCGATATTTGGAAAGCAAATTGCAGTGCCTATTACAGGCCTGGAGAGAAAGGAGAACTGAAGCGATTGTGGAACAAAGACAGCAGTGGGCAGATGCCACAGGCCTCCAGCCTTATAGATGCACCAGGACAGTGCAAAACCAGCAGAACTTTACCAGCAGTCTTGTGAGAGGGCCAGGAAAGTACCCAAGTCCTTCAGACCATAGGAATGGGCTTGAAATAGAAATTATGCAGAATTTTACAAGAAAGTGTTGATATCATAAACACCTGAGTTTATGGATTTAAATTTATAATCAGTAGGGTTAGGAGATATAAAGTTTTATAAAACACAGCTACATCTATAAGTTTAAGAATTGCTGATGATTATTTCTGTGCTTTGATTAAAACACCTTTTTCCTCTAGTTAAACAACATGGCTTGATTAATTGAATTTGTTGTAAAAATACAACATGTTGGAAGACTTGAACATTTTTCTAAAATGACCCATATTTGTCAAGGATAGGGCTATGTAGTTTATCTCTGCATAATGCACTACAAACTTAGGCACTCCATGTGTCTTTGTTAAATGAAAAGTACTAGTAATCTAAGAGACTTTTCATGTCAATTTGTGTGCCTCTTTATTAGTTAGATCCCTTTCAGATGCAAGTAACAGAAATTAAAGTCAAAATGCTTAAGAGAAAAGGTAATTTGTTGGTTCATAATTTAAATCATTAGCTCTAGGTATAGCTCAAGGGGTTTGATCTATAGAGCCCCTATAGATCTAGGGGTTCAGTGATCTCATTAGAACAAGGTCTTGTGTTCTTCATTGAAATTTTCTTTACATTGGCTCCCTTCTTAAACTTTCTGCTCACCGTGGCAGAGTAACTATTAAAAATGCCATGAAAAGTGTCTTTCTAGCTTTGAGATTAGTAAGCTTACCTTTTCTCAGACATCTGTAACAACTGTCACTCATCTGAGTCTCATTTGACTTGTCATCAGTATCCTCATTAGAATGTGACATTCTACTTGGCCAAGCCTTAAGACTCATTTGTACTGTGTCAGTCAGAATCCAAAATATCACTCCAGTTATTTTGGCTAAGATAATTTAATACAGGAGAGTCAAATGCAGTCTGTTTACTTTTTTTTTTTAAATAAATACAGTTTTATGGAACACAGCTACATCTATAAGTTTGAGAATTGCTGATGATTATTTCTGTGCTAAAATGGCAGAATGGGGTAGTTCCAACAGAGACTGAGTAACCTGCAAGCCTAAAATATTTATTATCTGACCATTTCTGGAAAATGTCTATTGACTCCTAGTTCTGTATAAAGAAGTGATAGCAGCATGCTAAAGCCCTGAGAAGGAACAGTAAGACCTCATATACCTTAGGAAGCAACTACCTCCAGGGTGGAAGGAACAAAGGGAAATGACTGGAATTATTAATATTTAGAAGCTGGAAAAGAGTCCTACAGAATTGAAATTACAGACTTCTGGGAAGGAATGGGTTTGGCCTGGCTTTAATGTTGTTGAAGAGGCTCAGTGAGCTGGTTCTGTCAGTGTTGAAAAAGTTGCAAACCATGATCTACTACTGTGTCTGGGATAAACCACCAATGCAGAGGCAAAAGAGCATTGCTGGGTGAGCCTGATAAGAGCAAGAAAAGGCATGACATTTCCTCCTCCTGCAGGCTTCCAGTCTCTTTGGTGGTAGAGTGTAACAGGGAGCACCAGCGAAGGAGAAATGTGGCTGTAGAATCCTGCCAGCAAAGCAGAGTATGGACGGGTGGGCTTGAACTTGAAATGCAATAGCTTGAAAACTGGCACAATCCACTTCTTGGCTATTCATTATCCATCCACAGTTTTCTATGTGTGTTTAACCATCAGCCAAATACACAACTCTATGCTTCCACCTAGCAGCACACAGTTATCCCTTTGTTCAAATAAAGACATTTAATCATCTATCCTAAAGGAGAAGATTCAAGGTGCCAGTAATCACTGTATCCATCTTTGGGCTGTGCTAATTTACTCCCTAAAATCATGGTTGCATTAGGACATCCAGTTGACTGCAAACTAAACTATAAAATTATAGGTTACTAATAAGACTTGTGTAAGTTGTTAAAGGAAGAAGAGAGGAAGAAATTAGAACATGACACAACCACACATCCTACAAAGAAGATATTCATAATTGTTATAGTGCTTGCTTCTATAACCAGTCAGAAGTGCATCTCTCTGTCTCTCTCTCTGTCTCTGTCTCTGTCTCTCTCTCCCATTACTACTTTCTTATGTTTCCCTTGGTTTGATTAAGATCTCAGTTGGAAGTGCTCTTTACCTGTTGGTGAAATTCAAACTTTTATTCCTGAAGGAGGATTCTCATTCATCCTTTTATTCAATGTTATGACAATGAATAAAATATTCTATGGGTTCATGGGTGCTGGCAGAAGCATTGTGGAGAAAGAAAGTAAACCCACATACAGAACATGTACCTATTTTAGCAAGGATGAATCTCTGTCCTTTTTGTGATAGAAGGAGTCCATTAGGTGATTGACTGGTTCTTCCAAGGAATAGGACAATACTGAGCTTCAGTTTGGTGTTGGCTGTTGACTGATTAATAATCCGGATAGCCATATTGTTGGGTCTATGCAGGTATTCTGTGGGAGACCCTGACTGACCTCCATTGTATATTAGTAGCCGTCTTAAGCTTTAAGTTTCTGTTGTCTGAGATAAGTTTCTGTTATCCTGCCTACTTCCCCAAAGAGACGCACCTTTCCCTTTAAGTCAGGACTGCCCACCATTATGTTACCTAGCTACTCCCGCCTTTGTCCGGTTACTTGGTAACTCCCGCCTTAAGAACTTCTGCATTTCCCCTCGCCCTATATATACACAGTACTTCCAGCCAATAAACAAGACTTGATCAGAATCCTGTCTTGTCTCCATTCTTCGTGTCTCTTGTCCCTGTATCATCTCCACTCCCCCTCTAGGGTCCTCGTTGACTGTACCCCCGGGGCCGGGACAGTATTTCATCCTTGCCAACCCGGGAAGTTTACACATGGACCCATTGGACAAACACTGGGGTGGCTGGGGAAAGAGGCTGACCAACATCTACAGAGCTGGATTTCTTGTCTACCAGGCTGCTATTGATAACCTTCTGTCTTGTGAATTGGTGTCCCATATACAACATTCTGAGGCTATTTCAAGATATCCATCCATATACCTTTTCTATAGATCTTGTGACCAGCCTTCCAAGTCTGGTCTTTCTTAGAGTCAAATTATTAGCAACTATCTGTGCATTGATGTAGCTCCTGGATTTCATTTCTCTCTGGGTCTGTATGAAGTGGATAAGCAAATGTTCTGTTCATCTTCTGACCACTGGAGGGTTCTCATTCACTGCTGTCCTTCAGGACCTCTTCTGAGTCAGGCTGTAAGACTGTACTTGTCCCTTTCTGTGGGTAGCAGTTATTGTGTAGCCCCTGCCTTTTGTCTTGCCACTCCATATCACATCCATTTTTTAAGACTTTGGCTGACCTTAGAATGACTTTTCTTCTCTGCCTGCTTATAAATCAGCTCCAAACAACACTGCATCTGGTTGACTCTATTCCTGGGGCACATGGCACTCTCTCTGCTATGATACTTGATTTAGGGCTTTCATTATTTACTCTATAAATAATAAATACTACTGTGACCAAAGTATTACCTGGAATCACCTGACCTCCTTAAGATCCAGACCACATCCACTTGATTTACAGCCTCTCCAAGTCCAAAGCCCTCCTCAAGATGTCTACATATTTTACATAGCTTACTCTCTCCACTCCTGTTTTCATTTTTTTTTTTTTTATTTTAAGGATAAAAGGAGGGAAACATTAACAGACATACAGCATTTTACAACATATCACAA
>NW_004955442.1:4919379-4932867 GCF_000276665.1 Chinchilla lanigera
AGTGATAGTTTTACTTCTTCCTTTCCTATCCTTATTCCTTTTATTTCTCTCTCCTGTCTAATTGCTCTGGCTAGTGGTTCCAGAACTATATTGAACAGGTCCACTCCTGTTTTCAAAAACAGATTTTGAATGTTTTCTCTGACTTTTTGATCCATTTTTAAATTTTTGGTACCAGGAATTGAACTCATGACCTTATGCTTGCCAGGCAGTCACTTGTGCCACTGAGCTATATCCCTGGCCCTTCTCTGATTTTTATAATGTTACCCTGACATGAAATTAAACTGTCCTCATTGCTTAGCAAGCTATTTTGGATCCAGTTTTTTACTCTACCAAGCATATTGTTTGTAAATAGTAGTGGTTTCCAAACTTTTTCTCTACAGGGTCAGATGGTAGATATTTTCATCATGGGAGGGAGGTGTGTGTCTCTTTTGCAACTACTTAGCTCTGATGCTGTAGTGCAGAAAAACCAGAGATCACTAGCAAACAGTTGGGCATGGCTGTGTTCTGATGAAACTTTATTTACAAAAACAGGTGGCATGCCAAAGTTGGCTGGCCCATACACACTGATAAGAAGGTTATGGTCTTGATATATAAGGTTTTATTTTTATTCTTGTTTTTAATTCTCTTCTGCATAATTTTTTCCTGTTGACTTTGCAAACTTGCTTTTTCAGATATACAAATCATATTGGCTAGTAAGGTCCCCTCTTTGACTCCCTCCTTGTCCTTCCTCTTGACTTGATCTCATCCTTGGCCAGCTCTTCTTGGACTGCTGAGCCCAGTTCAATAAGAATTCTGCCAAGCCAGTTTATCAAGAATTCCTCCAGCCCTGCTACCTAACCAAGTTCCTTGGAATGATTTTCTATCTGCTAACACCTTCAACTTGTCCATTAGCTACCATTCCCAACTGTCCCTGTTGTATTGAATGGAGTTCAATCTTTCTCTGCTACTGCCAAGTCTTGATCCTTATTATCACAGTCTTAAATAGTCTTCCTTGCCTTTTTAACTTGTTCACTGTAATTCTTCTTTGACACACCCTAAAATTTTTAATTCTTAATTTCTTTCTTTTGTTTAAGAGCTATGTTAAATAGTAGTAGTTAAATAACAGTAGTTATGCTCATGGCAGGAGACAGAAGAGTTTGGTGAATAGTTCCAAATTGTGACAAGTGTAAGAGACTTAACAAGAGATGGCAAATATACCAGGGCTAGCAACACTTGGACAGCTCTAATAAGCTTCTTAAATTTGAAGAAACAAGTCAAGAAAGCAATCAAGATGCCATCAGGCAGGAGTGGAGGTGTCCCATAGAGCTGTGCCTTAGGAAGAGGAACATACCTTTTCCACAGCTAGACAGGGAAGTCACTGGGTGGCTAATGACTTTCACCTCTCTGTTTTCTGCCCTCTGATCTCCTGCCCACATCTCCTTTTGGAAAAATTCAAGCACAGTTTCAAAGTAAAGGATGCCTGGTGATGCATTCCAAAGAGGTTGATCCCTGGAATATGAGGAGCCAGGTGGAGAGTGACTTTGGGGAGGAGACATGTAGGAATCTGACAGTATGCATCACAGCAGACATTGGTGGGCTGTTCTGGACTTCAGTGGAAGTTTCTCATGTCTCCCAGTTAGATGTCATGGCCCCTTTGGTGAGTGCAATGGAGATACTTTATCATGTTAAAGAAGTACCTACTTACAATTTTTTTCTTTTAGTAACAAGAATTATTGTTGAATTTTATCAATGCCTTTTTATTACCTATGCTAATGATATTTTGATTTTTCTTCTTTTGTTAAAAACTGTTAATATGGTCAATTATATTAATAGTGAACATACTAAAGAAACGTTTTTTTGAGGCAGAGTGTCACTATATAGTTCACACTAACCTTAAACTCATTCTGTCCCAGGCTGGTCTCCTGCTTCAGCCTCCTGAGTGCTGGGATTATCAGGTATGTGCTGCCACCATGGTTCGTGGGTATGCTTTGAAGAATCCTTGCATTACTGGGAGAAAATCCATTGGTGATGGTACATAAGTGCTACTGGGTTCTTTTTGATGATATTTTACTTATGATTTTTGTACGAATATTCACATGTGAAAAAGAGATGGTCTGTGCTTTCTTTTGTGTTGTGTTGTCATTTTCAGATTTATGAAATCACATATGAACTTTCCCCTTCCTTTTTGTTTTTGTAGACCCTGTTTTTATAGCTCCCTCCTCCTTTGGAACTAAACTAGGAAATGCATTTCCTGTAAACTAGTTTGGGAAGACTTGGTGCTTGAACAATGTTGGGTCTTCCTAACTTTGATGGGCCAGGATACAGTCTGGGTTTAATCTTCAGTATGAAACAATTAGTGGCTTGAATTAAGCTTGGAGAGGAAAGCAGGGTCCCTCAGGCAAAACTTTGCAAAAATTTGGTTCTACATGAAAAACAAAAGCCAACAAAACCTTTTAACAGGGCAGTGGTGCAATCAGATTTTATATTTCAGCGATTTTACACTAACCTTCTCATCATGGGAAAATTACTTTACTCCTTTAAACTTCAGTTTCCACATCTGTAAATTACAAAAAAAGCTACAGAGTTTGAAAAATCAGTTCGATTACTGTCTATAAAAAAGCACTTATCCTTGCATCTGACACATCATAAACCTTAGAGGTAAAGATTGTTTTTTTGAGGGAGTGTGCATATCCGTGTAAATCATTCTGTGTTTAAGCAGTTTTGTATTTACTTCATATAAACACTAAACTCTTTTCTTGGTAATAATTATTACTAAACACACACACACACACACACACACACACAATGTATATTCATACCCAATTGTATATAGATACCACCATGAATAAGAGGGATCTCTTTACCTTTTGGATTTATGGGGGAGCTATTGATTTCTGTACATTTATCTTTTATCCAGCCGTCTATTGAACTTGTTGATTCCCATATTTCTTCAGCAAATTCTCTTGTTTTTCAATCATATTGTCTGCAAACAGTCTATTTTCTTTTCATGGCATTACTTGTAAATTTTCTTTAACTTGAATTTGTTTGGAGATAATATTTATCCTTAGAATCTAAGCCAGAATTGCATATTACAAATAGATTATTTAATAGAGAAATGACCCACAGTTTAAATTGCTTCTGCAGTTGAATAGGAAGATAATTGCAATGATTCCATAAGACATCATTTAGAAATTAAAAGTTGGATATTTAACCTACCAGGTGGAATAGAAAATGGGCTATTATGTGTGTGATTGAGTTTAATGTTCTGTTTATATGATCTCCATGCTCCTTATGTGAAATCATGCATTTATTTCATCTTGAAATAAGGGAAGGTCAGAAGAGTTTAAACACAGACCTCTTCTTCTCTCACCTTACTGTTTATTTGAAATATAAAATGGGTCTTGATTTTCAGAAATACTGATTATGCCTGACACTCAATAAACGTATGTTTCAACACAAAGAGAAGTATACAGAGAACATCTAGTAGAGCTTCTGGCAGATAATAGGCATCCAATACACACATATTTTCTCCTCTTCCCTTTTAAATGCCTATGCATTTAAAGGTCTGTGGTCCAGTATTTTCATCTCCAAACTTTAAGTTCCTGCCATGCTCTACCAGGTCTCCATGGTCTGTCTCCTGTCTCAAATTCATGCTTATCTTCTAGAATAAGATAGCTCTTATTCTAGCACTTAGCTCCATCACCCCAAATCCTGATTTTCCTCAAACTTTAAACTTTTGCACTGGCCTTCTCTCTGGAGAGCTCTTTTTCCAAATAGTTCAGTAGTTCTCTCCCTGGCTTCAACCAATTCTTGGCTTTGATGGCTGCTTGTCAGAACTGATAACTTCCATACCACCCCAAGTTGAGCTATCACTTCCTTCTGTTTTAGTGAGCTTTTCACCACTATCACAAATACCTGAAGTAAACAATTTAAATGATGAAATCTTTATTTTAGCTTATGTCTGTAACAGGTTCAGTCTATGGTCAGCTGAATCCATTGCTTTAGGTGTGTGTTGAGGCTGAAACATCATGGAGGTTGGGCACACTCATGGCAGCCAAGAAACAGAGAAAACAAGAATGCCAGAAGATGGGGCTTGGGACCAGTGGCTACCTGGGTCATGGTCTTTTCATGGCTAATGACATGTGTGCAAAAGACTGAGCCAAAAATACCTGATTCTTCTTTATACCTCTTCCAGAACTGGCACACTGTCGTGAGCGCTCACATTCCGTCAGCCAAATCAGTTTATATGGCCATCCAAATCAGTAGAATGGGAAAATATTACTCAACCTTGTGTGAGGTTCTGTTAGCTCAAAGGGTATTAAGATATAATCCTAATACAGGGAAGAAATAAAGAGTTGTAAACAATGTTTTAATCTATCACAATTAAAAAATGATTATCACGTGAGAGTGAAGCCAACATATATTTTAAAAAAAAGACCAAGAGGAGATAACAGTAAATTGAATATATCTATACCTGAGTCTGATCACAGATGGAAACCAAAACTATCTGAAACTAAAATAGAACTTGAAATTTGTGCCCACTTAAACAAAAATGCTATAGGATGTTCAACCTTCACATACAATAAGGAATTGTACTGTTGTTTGTTTTATAGCAAGAGATGACTGAAATAAATGTTTCCAGACCTTCTTTGATGATGCAATTATTTAGTCTTCATGGAATACTTTATAGAAGTAGTTTGAGCCCTTTTAACTGGGGGAAATAATGGTCTTCAGATCTTTTAAATAAGCCTGTGTATACATCACTTTATTGCACAATGGTTTTGGTGAGAGTTGGAGAGAAAGCATACAACATAGGTTTTAAATTGTGACAAATTGCTTTTTAAAAATTTACCACTTAGGATTTATATTTGTGTTTTGAACTAATATAAGCTTGAACATGAAAGGTGAAAGAGAGGATAAGAATCGGTCACGTATCTTCGTTTTGACAGATTATATATCCTCTGGGAAGCAATTACTGGTGTGGGTTCAGTGTAAGAGTTGATACCTTGGTAATTCCATTGCCCTTTTTCTATGATCACAAGGTGGTTCTGGACCAGCTATCTTTTCTGTCTCAAGGCCAGCTTCCTATACACTTTTTAATAATAAAAACTAAATATTTCCCAGAAGATCTGCTGACCAGATCTGCACAATGACCACCTCTAGCTGCAAGGGAGTCTGAGAAATCAAATAGTTGGCTTCTCTAAGCTTTATAGTTAGAAAAATTGGAAACATTTATTAGATCAGTCAATTAGCTGACATTTGATATAAAAATAGGACTTTTTGTCAAATATTTGTGGTCCCCTGGGAAACATTCTGGGGAGGAAGATTGCCTCTTTATGGCCATTGCTCTGTTGTTTCTCCCTGTGTGTGGAGGTCACTGGTCACTGAGGGTAAAGAAAATGTGAGGTCCGGTTTTTTTCCCTCTCTGCCTGCAGGCAAAGAACGTTTTCCTTCCTCTCTTCTCCTGTTATCCTCTTGCTATTTTCCAGGAGTTCTGGTTGGGAAAATTAAGGAGGGGCAGAAACATTGGATGTAAAAAAGGGGCCATGTCCTCCCATGAAGTTGGTGTTCTGATTCTATCTCATAGCTCTTAATTGGGTTAGAAGTTTTGGTACAGAATAGCATACCCAAATACCTCAATTTTTATACTTTTGCAGTTATATACATATATCAATAACTTTATGAGTTTGACATGTAGGAATTACAGTCACTATTTGGTTTCCTCAGGAGATTGGTTCCAGGAACCCCACAGATACCAAAATCCACAAATGCTCTTTTCCCTTACATAAAATGGTACAGTATTTGCACGTAATCTGTGCAAATCTCCCATATACTTTAATAATTTTTAGATTATGTATAATTCCTAATATAATGCAAATGTTGTGTAAATAGTTGCTATGCTCTATTGTTTGGGAATTAATGACAAGAAAAAGCCTGTATGTGTTCAGCACACATGCAATTTTTCTCAAACATTTTAGATATTTGTTTCATTGAAATTGTGAATGTAGAAGCCATGGATATGGAGGGTTGATTGTAACCCCATTTTACAGAAGAGGATAATCTGAAGAGAGGTGAGATGCTGACGTAAGATTTATATATTCAGTAATGGCATAATCCTGCTTTCTGCTTCAGAATGTGACAGTGACATTTCATACCATTTATTTTGCATTCCCTTTGTGTAACCTCATCAGTTCTGCTCATCCTGTAACTTTGCTTTTGCATCCTGTTGTCATCCGTCCCACATCCTCCTTCAGCCCAGGAGAACAGCATCTCAGCAATTGATCTGTGTTAATATGCCAGCAATTTCCCACAACTTTGCTGTGGCGAAGCCTGTCTTGATATATTATTCTAAGCATGTTGCTTAGGCAACATTGATTAATGATCAATTTGAACATTACAAAATAATCACAGAACTTGATGAAACTGTTGAGGAAGCAGAGGCATTCTTTTGGGCACTTACGGGGATTCAGCCCTATACCAGATCATCTAGAGCTGCCCCATTTTAGTTTACTCTACCATGACACTACAGTTGTGTTTCCAGACTTCTAAAAGGGACGTTGACCTTTTAGGCTACATACAGTTTTCTGCTTTGTTGTTTATGACTGTATTTCAGAGTAGAGTGCTTCAAAATGTGGTGGAACAGCTTTTGCTACTCAGTTCTACTTTTGGAAGTGCCAAACAATGCCTAACACATGGTTGGCTTCTTTTTTCCATTGAAAGTTATAATTGTAAAGGTAACAAGAACTATATACTAAAACCAAAGAAAACAGACACCAGAGTGAATTATTTCTCAAAAATATATACAGAGACTGATGTCAACAGTATAATAGGACAAAAATTATCCACGTCTGCCATAATGATAATTTTTTCTTTTTTATTTTAAAGAGAAAGAAACAATAGTACAAAATTTCAAAACAAGATAGCAGGAGAGTAACAATGATTAATTGCGTATTGTTATCTTCAAAGTAGGTGCTCAGATTACAAGATGTAGGCATGAAAAATTGTTCAAACAATATAAGCATAAACCTTGCTTTTCATCAAACTAATAGAAATTAGTAGTATAACTATTTTAACTAGTTTACATATATATATTTTTTCCTTTTTCCCTTCTTTCTTTTCTCCTTTCCTCCTTTCTCTTTCCTTTTGAAGAGTTTCTTCCTATTTCACAGTACCTATTATACATTTCAGATCTTATTTACTCTTTCAGTTTCTTACACTAGGGAGACAATATGATGTTTACACATGCAGGTCTGATTTATTTCACTTATGAGTATGGTCTCAAGTTGCATCCATTTACCTACAAAAGACTCAAGATTATCCTTACTTATAGCTGAGTAATACTCCATTGTATAAAAATACCACTTCTTTTTAAACTATTCCTCAGGTGATGGGCATGTGGGTTGTTTCCAAGATGTAGCTATGACAAATTGTGCTCCTATAAACATAGGTGCACATATGTCGCTATGGTATGATGTTTTAATTCTTCAAGGAAAATACCCAGAAGGTAAATACCTGGGTTGAATGGGACCTCTAATCCTAGTTTACTGAGGAATCTCCAGACTGATTTCCACAGTGGTTTCGCCGTTCTACACTCCCACTAACAGTGGAGAAGAGTTCCTTTTTCCTCACAGCCCCTCTACCATCTGTTATTGGTTGATTTCTTGATAAGAGTCATTCTTTCTGGTGTGAGATGGAATCTCAGTGTTGCTTTAATTTTCATTTCTTGAATGACTAATCATGTTGAACACTTTTCATGTTCACTTTTATTTGCCATTTGTACTTCTTTATCTAAGAAGTGTGTATGCATCTCAGATGCCCATTTTTGCATTGGGTCTTTGAATTTGGGGGTCTGACTTTTAAAATTATTTATGTGTTCTAGATAGAAGTCCTTGGAGGGACAGTTGGCTGAAATTCTTTCCTAGTTTGTGAGTTTTCTTTTCACTCTGTTGGTGATTTCTTTTGATGTGCAAAAGATTTTCAATAAGGCGAGATGTCAGTTGTTGATTCTTTGAAGTATTTCTCATTCAGTCTGAGTTTTGTTCATGAACTCTCTGCCTACCTCTATGTCTTTAAGATTTCTACCTACTTTCTCTTCCAGTAAATTGAGTGTTTCTGTTTTAGTATTAGGTCTTTAATCCATTTTAACTTTAGTTCAGTGCACGGTGATAGACGTGGGTCTAGTTTTAGTCTTTGGTACATGGAAAGCCAGTTTTTCCAGCACCATTTATTAACAAGGCTATCTTTCTTCCAGTGAACATGTTTGGACTCTTTGTCAGAGATAGGTGGCTGAATGTGCTTGTGGTTGTGGCTGCATCTTCCAATCTGTTCCATTGATCCTGGTCTGTTTTTTGCCAATACTATGCTGATTTTATCACAGCAGTTTTGTAGAATAATTTCAAGTTAGGGATTATGATGCCTCCTGACTTGTCTTTGTTGCCCAGGATTGCCTTTGCTATTCTAGGTCTCTTCTAGTTCCAGATGAATTTTAGGAATATATTCTCTAGTTCTGTAAGATATGCTAATGGTATTTTGATCGGGATGGCATTAAATCTGTATAACAATTTTGGGAGTCTGACCATTTTCCTATATTGGTTCTTCCTGTCCATGAGCAAGGGATATTTTTCCATTTTATGATATCCTCTTCAATCTCTTTTGTCAGAGTACTGTAATTTTCAATACATAAATCTTTTAATTTCTTTGTTAGATTGATTCCTAAATATTTTATTTTTTTGGGTGCTATTGTGAAGGGTGTGGTTTCCTTAATTTCTCTTTCAACAAGTTTACTGTTTGTGTACAAAAATGCTATTGATTTTTGAGTATTGACTTTGTATCCAGCCATGCAACTGAATTTGGTTATTAACTGTAAGAGTCTTTTGGTGGAGTTTTTGGGGTCTTCCATGTAGAGGATCATGTCCTCTGTGAATAATGTATATCTGAATTCTTGTTTAGTTGTTGATATTGTTCAACTTCTTCTTTAATTTTGTCTGTGATCCATTGGTTGTTTAGGAAGGTGTTATTTAATTTTCATGTATTTATGAAATTTTTGTGGTTTATTTTGCCATTAATTTTTAATTTCATTGCACTATGATCAAATAATATGCATGGGATAATTTCAGTTCTTTTGCAAATACTTAAGCCTATTCTGTGGTCTAGTATACAGTCTATTTCAGAGAGTGTCCCATGTACAGCTGAGAAGAATGTGTACACTGATGATATTGGGTGGAACACTGTAAACATCTACTGAGTTCATGTGTTCATAGGTTTGTTTCAGTTCTGATATTTGCTGATTTTTTGTCTAGTTGATCTATCTCTTTGTGATAATGGGGTATTAAAGTCTCCCATTACAATGTTATTACTTATTTGTGTTATTAGTTATTTGAATTTTCATGTCTATCAATAACTGTCATATAGTTGGGTGCTGTCATATTTGGTGCATACATATTTATGATAGCTATCTCTTCCTCTTGAAATTTTCTCCTATAAGTATATAATGATGCTCTTTATCTCTTTTGATCATTCTTGATTTGAAGTTCACATTGTTTGCAAACAGAATAGCTACTCCTGCTTTTTTCTAGGTTTCTGTTGCATGGAGGATTGTTTTCTATCCTTTGACTTTTAATCGATGAATTTCTTTTTCAGTTAAATGTGTTTCTTGTATACAGTATATTGCTGTTCTTGTTTCTTGACCCATTCTGCTAGTTTGTTTCTTTTGATTGGTGAATTGAGGCCATTTAAACTGATGGTTAAACTGATATGTATTGGCTTATCTTTGTCATGTCATTTTCCTGATGTTGGTTCCCTGCTTTTTCCCTCTGTTTAACTGCTTGCCCTGTCTGGTGGTTTCTTTTTGTTGTTGTTCTTGGAATTGTGGTCATTTTTATCTTTGTCTAGAATATCTTTCAGTACTCTTTGTAAGGTTGATTTGGTGGTCATGAGTTTCTTCAGTTGTACTTTGTCATGGAAGTATCTTATTTGTCCATTAATTTTGAAAGATAGTTTTGCAGGGTACGTCAATCTGGGTTGGAAATTGTTTTCTTTCAGGCCTTGAAATACTTCACTCCAAGCTCTTTTTGACTTGTGGTTTGTGTGGAGAAGTCTGCCTTGATTCTGATGGGCTTTCTTTTACAGGTGATCTGTTTCTTTTCTCTAACAGCTTTTAATATTCTGTTCTTGTGCTAAATTTCTGAAATCTTGAGTATTATATGTCTTGTGTAGCTTTATTTTGGTCATAGCTGTTTGGAGTTCTATATCTTTTACTTATTTGTGTCAAATTCTTTATCCATGCTTGGAAAATTTTCTGCTATTATTTCTGTGCAGAGTTTTTTTTTTTTTATGGTATTTGCATTGTCTCCAACATTCTCATTGACCCCAATGAATCTTATGTTATTCTTCTTTGCTTCATCTTGTAGCTGTTGGATTGATTTTTCATAGTCTCTTGCTCTTTTTAAGATATCTTTCTTTTTATGATCACTAGCTGCACTTCTGTCTTCAAGATCTGACGTTCTATCCTTTCCTCTGTCAATCTGTTGCCTATACTTTCAATGGAGGTTTTAATCTCTTGAATTTCTGTTTGAATCTGTTTCATGGGTTCCATTTCTTTCTTTCTTTCTTTTTTTTTTTTTTGTTTTGTTTTTAGTTTTTCTTTCCAGTACTGGGAATCAAACTCGAGGCCTCACACTTGCCAGGCAGGTGCTCTGCTGTTGAGCTAAACCCCCAGCCCCCAAATATGACCTCACTCCCTTGTTCTCTCTCTCTCTTTTTTTTGTTTTTTGTTTTTTTTCTGGTACCAGGAATCGAACTCACGACCTTGCGCTTGCCAGGCAGGCACTGTGCTGCTGAGCTAAATCCCCAGCCCAAATATTTTAGGCAAATGTAGGATTTTTTTTTTTTTTGTACCAGGAATCAAACTCAGCACCTTGTGCTTGCCAGGCAGGTGCTTGTGCCACTGAGCTATATCCCCAGCCCTCCAGTTCTTTCTTATGTTGGGAATTTTTTAGTCCCATTAATTTTCTATGCTCATCTTTTCTTTTGTCTGTGTCTTTTATAATATCTTGGATTTTAAACATCATTTCTTTTTGTACCTGAGAGATTATTTTCTCTACAGCCGTTTCCACTTCTTTTTGCACTTCTGTTGCTATCATTTCAGAATGTTCCAGTGTTTAAGTTCCAATTTCATTTATTTCATTAGGCTTTGGGCTTGTCCTTGGGGGACTGGGGGTTGTATTTTGCCTCTGCATCTTGTCATTTTCTATTTAATCTTTTTTATTTTATTTTGTTTACTATGTTGATGCTTGACAATTTCTTCTGATAGATAGCATTATCACTAGTATTGAGGCTTCCCTAGGGGATGCCAGTTCTTCAGAGACATCTTATAGATGTAAGTTGTTCTTTATAGCTATCCCAAGAACCTATTTCCCCAATTTGTAAAGAATGTCACATGACTATTTCGTTCAGCACCCAATCTTTTTGTACTGGGTGGTGGTAATGATTATAATCACAATGTTATCATACAAGGGAGAAAAACGAGTTATAACATGTATGACATCCTAGCTAAAGTAGTATGGTTAGTAGTAGCAATAGTTTCAAGTACAGTTTAACAACTGACAAACTATGGTAACCATTAACCTGTTCCCTCCAACCACAGAAACAAACTCTAAAGTTATATGACAAAAATCAAACATATCACGTACTTGTATACAGTGATTTTCCCCTTAGTGGAGTGATTTTACCCTTCTGTGGGGGTCTTGGGGGTTTTTAAGATGGCCATATTAATAATTGAAATACATGGCAAGTTCTTAAGTGTTTGTTGAATAAATTAATGCATAACAGTTTTGGCCCAGTTGGTCACAATTTTCTTTCTGAATTTCCTGGATATTGATATATAGTATAAGGGTCTAGGATCTTCTTAATTTCCATATTCTTTGGGAAATACCTTGGGGGAGGCAATAGAACTCTGTGGCTAGTCTCCTCTGAGGTCCTAGGGTGTAGGTGTGACTCTTGCTTCTCCCTTTCAGCTTATTGAGCCTATTGAGCCTAAGTTTTGTCTTCTGTAAAATAAGAATTCTATTGTCAATATACACTTCATGGGAAGAGCAAGATTAAATGAATTAATGAATGTTGAGTACCTACTACTGTGCCTGACTTTTAATAAGTCCTCATTGATTATTAGCTTTTAGATCTGTTTAAATTAGGACTTAATGAAGACAGCATTAAAGTTAACCAAGAATGGCTGAAGCCACCCAATGGAGTGAGAACTCAGAAGTTTGCTATAGAATCAGTTCAAATCAAATACTTACAATAATCTTGAGAGTAAGTACAGAGGGATTACCAAGATAATCAGTCTAACAAGGCCAGGGGAATGCAGTTTACTCTTCTTGGCTTGGCCCTTGCTTTCCCTGTATCCAACATTTTTCTACCTATTTTATTCACTTTCTCCCGCTGTTCTTGGACTTCCTGATCTGTCCAAGATAGTGCTTTGGGCTTGATTGTTTTTCAACCTATCCTCACAAGTCTCTGCTTTAGCAATTTGTCAAAGTTCAGATTTCTAATAAGGAGGATTTTATTAGCTGTATTCCCAGGGATATATCTTCTCTTGAATTCCCATTGCAAAATGTCTACTATGTTTGCCCAAGAAAGTTTTTGGTTTTTCTTTTTGCTCATTTTTATAGCTCTTAGATTTTTTATCAGATTTAGGGCTTACATTTTGCAAAATTTTATTGGCTTATAGCACACAAGTTTAAATGTACAATTTAATATCTTTAGTATTAAATTTAGTAACATCACCTAAATCCCTTTTAAGATGTATTGTAAGGCATTTTTATCATCCAGAAAGAGTGCTCATATCCACTTCAATCCCCTCCCTTCCAGAGGTGGCTGCTGCTTTGCTTTTTAACCTTATAGACTGTTTTATCATGTTCTTGGATTTCTTTTGCACAATTTTGTCTCTGTCAGATACACTCTTGTTGTGCATGCATTGGAAGTTCTGTCCTTTTTGTTACTGAGTAATGTTTCATGGTATGAATATACTAGGATTCTTTGTCCATTTTTGTGTGGATAAACACTGGGATGCTTCTGATTTTTAACTATTATGAGTAAAGCTGCAGTCGGCATCTTTTGTAGGACTTTTAATGGACATACGTTTTTAGAAATTTAATTGACAGGTAACTATACATACCCATGGAATACAATGTGATATTTTGGCATACAGGTATAATGTACAGTGATCAGATCGGGGTAATTAGAATATTTGTCACTTCAAGCATTTATTGCTTCTTTGAGGTACAAATACTCAAAATTCTCTTTTCTAGCTATTTTGAAATATATACTATATTATTTCTTACTATAATGATCCTACTGTGCATACAATATTACAATTTAATCTCCTGTGTAACTTCTTTTTTTAAAGGTTTTTTTATTTTAAAAATAAAAGGAGGAAAACATTAACAGACAGACAACCTTTTACAAATTAGCAAAAGAACAGTACAGACAATACAGAGTTACAAACAAAGT
>NW_004955442.1:4933298-4971158 GCF_000276665.1 Chinchilla lanigera
TGAGTAATATTCCATTATATAAAAGTACCACAATTTTCTTATCCAATCCTCAGTGGATGGACATTTGGGTTGCTTCCACAATTTAGCAATTACAAATTTGTGTAACTTCTTTATCCTCCATCTCACCACCTTCCCAGAATTTGGGAACCACTAGTTTACTCTGCATTATGAGACCAAATTTTTTAGCTTCCAGATATGAGAGAGAATATGCAGTATTTCTCCTTTATTCCTTCCTTCCTTCTTGCCTTCCTGCCTCCCTGGCTCCTTACCTTCCTGCCTCCCTGCTTTCCTGGCTTCCCTCCCTCCCTTCTCTCTCTCTCTCTCTCTTTCTCTCTCTCTCTCTCTTTCTCTCTCTCTCTCTCTTTCTCTCTCTCTCTCTCTTTCTTTCTTTCTTTTTTTTGAGGTGGGGGCTTGCTATGTAGTTCAGGCTAGTCTTGAACTCACTATGTAGTCTAGGATGCCCTTGAACTCACAGCAATCCTCCTTCCTCAGCTTCCTGACTGGTGGGATTACACGTGTGCACCACCAAGCTTGGTTGTTTTATTTTTCTGTACCTGGCTTATTTCACTTAACAAAAATATTGACGTATGTATTTTTTTCTTTTTTGTGCTACTGAGGATAGAACACAAAGCCTTCACACTAAGCTATATCCCCAGGCCTTGTGTATTTTTAATTTTTGAAATAGGATCTTGCTAAGTTGCCCAGGTTGGCCTTGAGTTTGGAATTCTACAGGCTCATCCTCTCAAGCAGCTAGGATTACAGATGTACACCACCACACCCAGCTCATTTTCATTTATTTTTGTAGAACTATTCAGGATCATAAACCAAGTAAATATTTGCAGGATTTGCCTAAACTTTTTCTGAAGTTGCTGTCTCATTTTGCATGCTCATGATTTTCAGTTGGTCTGCATCCTTACCAGCACTTACATTGTTAATCCTTTCAATTTTAGCCAGTCTACTGGGTGAGAGGTGATATCTCATAGTTTTAATTTGTATTCCATTGATGGTTAATGATGCCCATCTTTTTATGTGTTTTGCATTTTAAGTGTATTAATATTTATGCTTTAGATAGGAAGAACAATTTCCCAGTTGAAGTGTAAGTGGAACATGTGACCCCCCTATGAGTCCAGATAATGGGTGTCATCCCTTTTTTTGTGGAACTCCTCTACTGTCCCTTCTGCTGCCTTCTCCCCAAAGTGTCCCAGATCAGTTCTATTTCTGCATAAGAGTTTAAACAGAGCCTGTTATGGCTTGTATCTATCCGGCTGTCCCCCAAAGCTTCAAGCATTCATAGGTGAGATTTTTTTGGATATGGCTGCATGAGTATGGATTAAGAGTATATATAACTAAATTAGTTTACTGATTGGTTTTGCATAGTTCCTGGTTGTGGAAAACTCACTCTGGGTGTGGGTGACACCAACCAATGGGCTTGTAGCTTGAACAGAATAAAAGAGAAAAGGGAAACTCAATGCTGCTGCTTAACTGCTTTCTGCCTGTTGTGCCACAGACTGTTTCTCCTCTGCTATGCCCTTATGCCATGCTGCCCTGCCTTGGAGCCAGGGGACTATGGACTGAAATCTCTAGACATTTGAGCTAAAATAAACTTTTCCTCCTTTAACTTGTGGGTATTGGGTGTTTTGTCCCAGCAATGCAATAGTAACTAAGATATGACCCTGTGATGGTTTTGTTAAATAGGCCATAAACACATGTGCAGCACTTTTGTTTAGTGTTTTAGAGATTGCAATTAAAATCCCTGCAGAAAAAAAGTATCTGAAGTTAAGATATTTGTTGTAGTTTGGGGTTTACAAGGGGAAACAATACAATAGAGGGCACAATTTATTATTATTATTTATTATACAATAATAATATTATTATTATTTATTTATTTTATAATAGTCACCCAAAGAGTCATACACAAAAAGAGTGCAGGTAATCTGTCCACATACTAAAGACCAAATAATTGATATGAGGGCCTAGATCTCATGGTAATGCCCTGCATGAGTCCCTGTGAAGACCTAGAGCCCTTAACAATACCGCCATGAGTCCAGCTGGAGGCCTAGAGCGCATGACAACCTACAATGGAAAGGCCCAAAAGTCAGTGGTAGAAGCTAGAAAGTCTGTGGCAGAGGGATGAAGGATCTGTGCTAGCAGGCTGAGGGATCTGCACTGAGCCAGGAAGCGATGCTCAAAGTAAGGACCAGTGCTCTCCCAAAGTGAAGTGTAGCCACTGTCAGTGACAAGGTCCCATCTCCTTTAATGATGAAAGCAGCTGAGTTCATCAGGAAAGCCAGCATGACAAGCTCCTCCAGGAAAACCAATAGTCCCCTAGAGCTTTCCAGCAGCTTTCAAACTTCTTCCTCTCCAGTTCTGCCTCTTATGCTGCTGGCAACAATTCTCAGGTGGGCCTCCCTCACCCAGCACCATGCTGGTTCAGTTCAGCTGGGTGTTATAAGTTGACCATCAGTTGTCAGTCCACCACAGTATTCAACATGAGCACACTCAGGAATGGTGACCACCCATGAAAACAACATTAGAGAGAATTGTTAGGTGGCAGACCCATGGCTTTTATGCTGTAGTTCTTTAATGATGTTTTCCAGCTGAAGGATATGATCAGGCAACATAAAAATGAAATGTTTCTTTCCCTCCTAATAGCAGAGTGACTAACAGAATAACTGGAAGATGATAAATCTTTACTGATGGAGGATGATTAAGGGCACTGATGGATGCAGTGACAGTAGACTAGTATTCTGTCTCCTCAGTATGGGATGAATGCAAACCCATTTTTCATGATGTGACTTCAAGCATAGCATTCTGGAAAGCAGAACTCACATGAATCAAAGTCCTTGTGCAATGCTTCAGATATGCTGAAGCAGGCTTCCTTCTTTCTCTTCTTTTGAACAACATTTTGACTTGCTTGGTTATTTCATTTATTCATCTGCTAAAATATTTATTCACTTGTGTCTAGTATATAATAATGATATTTTATTTATCTACTTAAAGTGTATGAACAGAATGAATTACTTCCTCAGATTTGGGTAAAAAGCCCCCAATTTTTTCCAGTCAGCCTCCATCTCCATAATCATGTTACCAGGTCCAATGTCTTCCCTCTTAAGACCTCGGACCCCCTCTGATTCCCCTGAGAGCCCTAAGGTGCAGCTTTAAAATTGTGTTAAGGATACATTGGCTTCCAAATGTCAAAACATTGCATAGAGAATCAGGGACTTGTAAACTAGTTCACCTGGGGTGGCACATCTTTTGTTCACCAATGCAGATCCTGCCTTGCCTGCAATGCGGTCGTTCACTGTTCCCAGTTCAGTCATCATTTCTGGTGCTGGACCAAGCATTCTCTCATCAGCTACACGCTGTGTCTGGTATGGAGGCTTAGTCACAGGTTCAGTGTCTCTCTTGTAGCCTGAGTGTCAGTTTCCAAATACAATTTCAGCATACCCTGGAGATTCATTGTGATCACCTGCAGATCAGTCACTCCTCCTCCTTGTCTTCAAATGGTGGCAGCCTCTTCACAAATTTCCCAGGTCCTGCATAAAGGCCATGTCAAGAGTATTGGAACTTACCTGCCTACAAGGATCACAGGGTGGTGGGGGACTGCAAACTGGAAACCTGCCCACTTAGGAGGACAGGGGAGTGGTCAAAAGATCTCTGTGAGACCCCTGTGTCTACCTGGCCTCTAGAACAACTTCACATCTTACTGAAACATCTTAAAAAACAACACACCAGGCACTGTACTATGAAAGTAGAACCTATTTGTTATAAAAGACTTAAGAAATAATGAGACAGAATAAAATCATTCATTATTGTCCCGTGTAGGGGTGTTAGGTGTCAGTCTTTGGCATGTATCATTGCAACCTCTTCAATGAGCACACACACACACACACATGCACACACATCAACATATACAAATGTACACACGATTGAATTATTAGCATTATATTACAGTGTAGTTTTTCACTGAGTAACACACTACCCATGAATTCATACAAAGATATCTGGTGAGAGGCTGCTACCCTCCAGGTGCTGTTTTTGGTCCTGGATGCAACCATGACAAAAGCCTCTCCCTGCATCTGCATGGAGTTTGATTTCGCCATGAGAGCAGGTGCAAATGGATAAGAAAAAAATAATCACAGTATTTTATTTATCAAATAATAAGCATTAAAGGGAAAATATAAAGAAAGTAAAAGGGAAATGAAGAGTGCATATGTGTGCTTCTAGTCTCTCCATGTGATCAACTGCGAGCCTTTGGCGTGATTTGCGCTTCCTGGGTGTCCTGCTCCAGGAAGAAAGCAGATGATGGGAGACAGGCTCTTGATTTCATTTATTAGTATTCATCATTTACTTATTATGGTTAACTCCCTCTTATTTTGGGTTTGTGGGGGCTTAAAGCTGATGAATTCTAGGGCTGGGAATGACAGCCATTCTAGTCCTGAGCAAAATTGAAAATGGGGTGATTTATGCCTGACAAATGTATAAGGCAGGAGTGGGAAGCCAGCAGGGAGAACTTGGAAGGCAAGAACAAAGGAAGACATACCAGAAGAACCCAGAAGGGGACAGAAATCTTCATAGAATTAATATTTCTGTTGCCCTGATTTTAAAAAAGCATGTCTATTAAAACATTTAGAAAATTTAGAAATGAGTGAATATGGAAGTAAAAGTTACCCAACTTCACATCTATAGACCACCACACATTATTTTATTTCTTTCTACTGAGATATTTATGTGATCATGTGTGTAGGCAGTTTCATGTTCTTTTCACTTAAAATTTTGTCAGGAATATTGACTTTCAGTGGGAATATTTGAAAACACAGGTTTTGGTCATTGTCTAGCATTCCACTGGGTAAATGAACCAGTACGGTAATGAGTGCTATCGCTTCCTTATTGTTGGATGCTTTGGTTGTTTTAAATATTGTACTATTATAAATAACACTGCCATGAAATTCTTCATGAGGCGTCTTTTTCTGGATCTCTGAATATTTTTTAGAATGAGTTCATAGGAGGGAGGTGATTGGCACCAAGCAGAAGAATTTTGCTTTTTCTTTCTTTCTTTCTTTCTTTCTTTCTTTCTTTCTTTCTTTCTTTCTTTCTTTCTTTCTTTCTTTCTTTCTTTTTCTTCTTTCTTTCTTTTCTTTGCAATGCCTGAAACCTTGAAGAGATGGGAGGGAAGTGGTTGATACCTTCATGTGATGATGCTTGATTTGCTTAACCAGTCATTAGCAGATAACTTACTGTTCAGGCCAGGAGTCCATATTTTGGTATTACACTCACTTGGCATTTTCTCAGATCATGATGAAAGTACCGGAAAGGAGGACAGGTAATCTTGGACTTACTTTTTTTCCCAATAAAAACCAGCTTAACAGCTCAAAGACAGAGAAATAGAATCAGTGTAAAAAATATAGAGAACACCTAAAAATATTGTGTGGACCTTAATTGTATCTAAAATTTAATAACTGCTAAACATATATTACTAAGATAAGTAGAAATTTAAGTAGTGACTAAATTTTGATATTGATAACTTAGATATTAATGTAACAATTATCGATGTTATTGACTTTGTAAGTGTAACACTGAAAGATAAGTTCTTACTTGAAGCCACTGAAGATGAAATGATGTAACAGCTGAGATTTTCTTCCACGTAATTTGGGCAGTGGGTGACGGGCAGCACTGTCTTTGTGTGGATATATTTGGAGCTGATGAATTTGTATGGAGGGGCTCATTTATGTCAAAGATCA
The DNA here is from genome assembly GCF_000276665.1 of Chinchilla lanigera. Taxonomy (NCBI): domain Eukaryota; kingdom Metazoa; phylum Chordata; class Mammalia; order Rodentia; family Chinchillidae; genus Chinchilla; species Chinchilla lanigera. The sequence goes on from NW_004955442.1 coordinate 4,939,040, forward strand.
GCAAGCTGTGGCCCAATGGCCAAACCTAACCTAGTTCCTGTTTTCCTACGTAAAATCTTACTAGACTGCATTCATGCTCATTTGTATTCTGTTTTGGTTTTCACTAGAGTAGTTGCACTGAGTTGTAACAGCAATGACTGAATATGAAAAGCCTAAAATATTTACTACCATGTCCTTTAGTGAAAGAGTTTGCTAAGCCTTGATTCACACTGTTCTAGCTACTTCTGTTTATCTTCAAAATTATGAGAAAAAAATTAAAACATAATTAATGTGAATGTATCTATGATTTCTGTAACATCGCTACAGAACAATGTTTATGTACAAATACTGTCTCAAACACTTTAAATCACAGCTGAAATATCTGCAAGTTTATTCTTTCCTAACAATGCGTCATTCTGTGTGGAGAATAAATACATGCCTAATACAAGATTCTTAGGGTGTTCTTTGGAAAGTAAGGTCATTGCCCCTCCTCTGTTTCTTATCTATCAACTCCTACTCCTTGAGTTTCTTGTGTATTCTTCCAGAGGTAGTATTTACACTGAAAAACACAGCATAAGTATATAGCACCTTCTTCTGCCCCCTACAATGACAGCATTATAGGTTTGATTTTTGTCAGTCAATAACATATCTTGGATTTTCACATTAGTTGTACAATCATTCTGTACACACACACACACACACACGCACACACATACACACACATTGTATTCTCAGTTTGTGGGGATGCAGAAGCAACAAATTCCATGGAAGAGTATATTTTGGGTGGTAGGAGAGGATAGGGTGGGAGATCTTTCAATTCTTGTTTCAAAAATTAGGGGCAGAAAGAATTTAACAAGTTGGAGTTTGTTAACCATTGGAAGGTCAGTGCTCCTCTTTAGCCTTCTTTAAAATATCAAAGAAAGACTAACATCAATTGGGAGGTCTGGTTTGTTCTACCCACAAGCGTCTTCTGAACTTGCACACTTCTAACCCGCTCCATCCTGGTCTGAGTCCAGTTACTTCTGACTTTGCTGTCATGTCTGCCGCCCCTGCTGTGAGCCTGGCTTTTATCCTTTTACTTCCTCTCTAAAATTTAAAAAATTAGTATATGTGATATGTAATGCATGTATTCATTACAAGATATCTATTTATCTATCATCTATCTATCTTTCTTTCTTTCTATCTATCTATGTATCTATGTATCTATCTATGTATCTATCTATCATCTATATCTTCTTGCTCCATTTTACTTTCCCTTCCTCCTCCCAATTTTCCTATCCCAGCATGCACTTCTCCTCTCCATAAAGTATACTTTCCTGTTTCCTAGCATCTTTCTTTTATTTTTGCTCTTTGAATTATTTATATTTTGGGTTTTTCGTAGAAGACAAATCATGTGATAGTCTATGTCTGATGTATTTCACTTAGCTTTTGGAGTCATTCCCCACAGTCATCCTTTTAAGTGATGTTTAGGTCAGGTTGCCCCTCTGCTCAGATTGCTCCCATGGCTCATTTGTTTTTGAGAACAACATCGAGAAACCTCAAACAGTCAGGGCTGTGCCTGATAGCTCTTCCATGATGGGATCAGTCCTCTTCCTCTCTGCAGCAGCCATGTTGGCCTCCCATCTCTTCTTCCTGGACAGTGCCGCCCCACCAACCACATAGCTCAGCCTCCACCTCTCTGAATCTTTCTCCTCCGTCACCTTCTCAGAGAAGGTGACATTATCTTCTTACCTCTTAAAGTCACCACTTCCCAGCACCCTCTCCCCTACCCATTTTTAATTATTTTTCTTCATGGATTGCATCCCTTCTCTCTTGGTTTCCTAGGGCTGCTATAATAAATGACCTCAAGCTCACTGGCTTAAAACAACAGAAATTTATTGTCCCAAAATTCTGGAGCCCCTAAGTCAGAAAGCATGGTATTGGCAGGGTGGTGGCCTCCAGGAAGCTCTAGGGGAGATCTGTTCTTGTCTCTCTCCCAGCTTTTGGTGGTCACTGGCACTCCTCTCTGCTTCTTGTCTTGTAATGTATCATATAACCTCTCTTCCCCCTTCATACTGCCTTCTCTTCTCTCTCCCTCCAGCTTTCCTTCCTCTCCCTCTCCCCTTTCCCTCTGCTCTTCTCCTTTTCTCTCCTCCCTTCTCTTCCCCTCCCTGTTCCCTTCTCTTCTCCTCTCTTTTCTCTTGATGCTTGTCATTGAATTTAGTATTCACTTTAATCCAGGATTATCTCACGTGGAGATCCTTGACTTTATTACATCTTCAAAGAGAATTTTTTTCAAATATGGTCACATTTACAGATTCCAGATGGACATATATTTTGGGGGAGAGACACTGTTCAACTGACTACCTTTTATTTTTCATTATCTCACTGATTTATTTTGTTTTTACTTTTCTTCTCATTATCCCTGTAGAATACAAGTACCAAGAGGGCAGTTTTGTCTCCCCCCAGTGCTCTCTACCAAGTGACTAGTTGATGCTTAGCATGTTATGGATGCAGTGTTTGTTGAAAGTAAATGAATGAATGAATGAATGATTTTTTTTTGCAATCTAGCTTAGCATTGAGAATTGTGGGAGAACACTCTTTCGGGCAGTCAAGATGCTTTATTACTTATCAGAAAAGTAATTTAGACCCTGAGGACTTAGTATGAAATGCACCCTATGTAAATAAGCACATAAATCTAAAATAACTCATAACAATTATACTTAATAGCTAGAGCTCTTGGAACTGGGAGAATCAATACTTATGTGGCAAATGTCACCATCACCAGTCATTTCTTCCTAGAAGGTCTGCTTTGTTTAAGGGTAAAAAAAAATTCCTCAGCTTCTTTAGGCTCTTATATTTTCAGTGGATGTATGAGCTCTGAGCATAGTCTTTAACTTTTAAAACAATGTGACTTCATTTACTTTATAAGAAGATATGTGGTACAAAATAGGATTGTACCTCAGAACTGGTATGTTTGGGTAGAGGATTCTGGTCTGAGCACAGAGATTTGGGGTCCTGAGCACAGGATTTGGGGTCCTGAGATCTTGGGGAGAAAACCCGTCCTTCCTAAAAAGAATAATTTGGAGAGAGAGAGAGAGAGAGAGAGAGAGAGAGAGAGAGAGAGAGAGAGAGAGAGTACAGGATTTAGATTTTGGTTCACGGCCATCTGCTCTGGATTTATGGACAAAGCTGGCTCCTGGAACCCACGTAACGGACATCCTGACTGGTCCCTAGTTCTTTCTGCAGAGTTTCTCCTGTGGAGAAATCGTTCCACTTTCCTTGTGCTCAGTAGCATGTTGCCCGAGTCCTAGCTGTAGGCTTGTTTCATGGCTCTGTGCCAGGCAAATATTCCAATTTTCATTCCCTCTCACTGCCCAAGAGGGTCATAGCCCAGGAGATATCCTCTATGAGATTTTCCGTTTTTAACAGTTTATTATTTCAGAGACATTCCTGGCTTTTAAATCCCAAAGAAGAGAATTGGATGTTCTTTTCTGGTGGTCTTTCTTCTCAAATATATTTTTTCCAGCCTGATTAGCACAGTAATATGGGCTTATTTTTCAAAAATTGCAAAGTAAAATAATTTGAGTGTTAAAAAGAACCACCAAAATGCCACTACCAGAAATAACTGCTATTATTTCTTTGGTTCATTTTCTTTCAGTATTAGAATGATTCCCATTGTCCACAGCCCATGTTTTACTAATGGAGAGTTAGTGTTACCTGTAGGCAGAAAGATCAGAACATAGAAAATTTACACTGAACAAGATTTATTGATCTCTATCCTGGATTTGTGTGTGTTGAGGAGGTTCTAAAGGGGAGAGGGATGTTCAGTATACCTTCTCATCCAAGGGCATAGACAAGAGGAAAATTTTGGCAATAGGTGTTTCAAATCTATTTCATCAGATGCTATCCAAAGGAATGGGTAAGACTGCATTCCAATGAAACTACAGAAACAAGTACTGGGTGGGTGGGAGGAGGCAGAGAGACTAGATTTGGCTTATGGGTTATAGTCTTCCAACCAGTACTGTAATTTCCAGAGCCTAGTGACATGGTAAAGGCTGCATAAAGGCAGGTGCATTTCTTATTGGGTCAGAATCCTTGAGGTCTCTTCTAATGATTGGTGTAGAATTAGAGTTGGAATTCTTTCTCCCCTGTATTTTCTGTGTTGGACCCTTGTAATTGAATATTTATTAATGTGTTCAGAATCATCTTAGGGCATGGCTCCCACACCAGGATGGTGAAAGTGTCTCAGTGAGGAGATTAAAAAAATCCAGGCTCTGGAGCCAGAAAGGCTTGGGTTCCAATCCTGTCTTCACTTGCCAAAGGTGTGATCTTAAATGAGTTATGTAACTCTGTTTTAATTTCCTCTGTAGAATTTGGGTAATCATAACACTACCTTATAGAAGCATTGAGAACACTGAAGCAATAACACTTGTAAAATAAGAACAGGGTTTCTCAACTTTGACATTATTGACATTTAGGGCTGGGAAATTCTTTGTTTTGGGGATGCTGTCTTATGAGGTGGTGGGATGTTTATCACATCCCTCTTTACCTACTAATGCCAGTAGCATCCATGCCCCACTTTTGATCACCAAACATATCTATGGATACTGTCAAATATCTCTTGGGGAATACTTTTTCCCCCAGTTGAGCAAAATTAGATTAAAGCAATGGCCGACAATAATAGATGTCAGTTTTTATTGGAAATTGTTGAGGATATCAAATATTGGGGCTGCTGGTGCAGATTATTATATATCCATGTACTGTAAGGATTGAGGTGTCTGAAGCAAAGCACTGAGGCTTGTATAATAATATTACAGTGATAGCCAGTATATATGCTTAGTAGCCAGTATATATACTTCTTCCTATGTGCTGAGGATTTTTCAAGATCTCCAACATTTCCTGCAGCTAAGACCAACCAAGATGAGCTTCTGGGGTTCTGGGACTGTTTGAGGTATGGCTTACTGTTAGAGAGAAACTACAGGCTGAAAGTGTTGCTTCCCCCTTCTTGTGGATGGCAGAAAGATGTGCAAGGAGGGGATTTAGGCATCCCTCAAGGTCTCCCAGTTTGGAAAGCGCTGTCCTTTTTATGCATAACCACAAGATGGCACTGTGATGCCTGCATTGGAAACTAGGTCGGCGGGAGAGAAAGCTCTTGGGTCCAACGTGCAAATAGAAAGCCACTGCTCTCCTCTCTGTATTTGCTTTTCAATCTATGCTAACAAGATGCAGTAATTTCATTCCAAATGCATATATGTTATTGGTTTTGCCAAGGATGTTGTCTGTATCCAGGACAGAGTATTGATGTTCAGGGCCAAGAGGAAAGTGGGGAGAGAAGTAAGCTGGAGGAAGAACAAGAAAGCTTGCCCACTCTGGCTTGCTTCAGCTGTGCATTCAGTTTATGTTTGCCTTTTAGACTAAATATCCTGCAGTGTGGGTTTGTTTGGGACCAAGTTTCACATAAACCCCTCTGGTCGTGGACATGTGTGTAGCTACTCTGAGGTTTGTACTAAGGTGTTCCAGAAGCAGAGTGTCAATTGCTCAGGCTGTGGTTTGATTTCTCTCATCTTCTCTATCCTTTAGTTGCACCTTTCTTTCAGATCGATTATTACCTGACACTTTGTTTCATTTAGGGTCTAGTTGCTCTTGAAGTTCAGGCCTTAGGTCTTTAAAGTTTCAACAAAAGGAAACCACGTTGTGTCTCTGCCCAAGTTAACATTCTCCAGGGCTAGCTACAGCTTTTTGGGTCTTAGGTCAATTGCAGGCAGAAAGTGCCAGAGGAACTGGTTTTCCTCTTGAACCACTTTCTTTAATATGTATCACAGCTCTGGAAAGATGAGTTCCTTCGGTGCCAGGATGCCCAGAGGATTTCAGTTTCACTGAGTTTCCCACAGTCCCCATTTCTGCTTCCTGAGGAGCCCAGGGGCTTTTGGGTGAGGATTTTCTTAAAGACAATAACAGTCAGAGCAAAAATGAAAAGGAAACGACAACAAGGACAACAATCAGGGGAGACTTTATATTTGTTTCACTTACTAAATAAGAAATTCTAGAATGAATCATTTAGGTATAAGCATCTCATCTCTAGAAGAACCTCAGTAATTTTTCTAGATTATACAGAATTTTGGAGTACAGAATTAAAAAAAATCTGTTTTAGCCTTGCTAACTTTTCTATATTACAGAGAATTTTGAAGTACAGAATTTAAAGAAATCTGTCTCAATTATGTTGATTGTGTAAAGGCACTCCATGACCTGGTTTCTTTAGGTTTATCTACTCTCAGCCTACACTCGAAGTGTGCCACGCTTTCTGTAGATTTTTGGTTTGCAGTTTGTCATTCTTATCCATCCATGACTTGAGATCTTATATTCATTCTTTTACCCTCTTATTAGTCAGGGATATTTTCAGTTGTATGTGACAAAAACTCAATTAAAATTGGCTTAATTTAGAAAAGTTCATACGTGTGATTTATCGGTATACATAACAAATAAGTTTGAAAGATCCATAGTTTACCTTCAGGAACACTTGGGTCTAGGGGCTCAAAGGGTGTCATCAGAGTGCCACTTCTTTCTATTTCACCAGTGCTTATGTCCATGTAGGTTTTATTCTAGGCAGGCTGTCTCCCTGTGATGACCCGTAGATGCTCAAATCTTCCATCTATATTTGCTCAGTAAACTCAGGGAAATGAAAAGTCCCATCAAGAGTTTGGGATTGGAGTGTTACTCATTAAAATAGCTTTGGATAAGTAACCACATATAAACCAATTCCTTTGAAAGGGAGGGGTTGTGCCAGTTAACTAGCTCTTGGTTATGGGATCACTTTAGTGCCAGTGGATGGAGACAACCTAAACCAAATAGAGGAAGAGAAGAGAGGCCAATGTCTTACTTTCTCTTTGCTGGGACAAAATACCCAACACCTACAACTTAAAAGGAAAGAGATTTATTCAATTTCAATCCCTGGTCGACAGGCTCCAAGGCAGAAACAGGATAGCAGAGGAAAGGTGTTCAAATTATGGCATCCAGGAAGCAGAGAGAGGAGGGAAGAGTCAGGGAGGGAGATATATACTTCCAGTCCTTCCCTAGTGATCTTTTCTTCTGATTAAGCCTCACTTCCTAACAGCACATTCAGTTATGAGGACTAATTCTCTAATAAGTATAAGGCCCCCATGATTCGAATGCCTTCCAGAGCCTCATCTCTGAGCACATGAGAGTTTTGGGGAAAACTCTAGATCTGAACCATAACAACATGGACTATGACTTTAGTGTTATATTTAAAACACCACTGCTAAATACAAGGTCATCTAGATTTTCTCTTATGTTATCTTTAGTAGTCTTACAGTTTTATTTTTTTTTTTTTTTTTTTTTTTTTTTTTGGTTTTTCTCCGGTACCGGGAACCGAACTCACGACCTTGCGCTTGCCAGGCAGGCGCTTTTTGCCACTGAGCTAAATCCCCAGCCCCGTCTTACAGTTTTACAATTTACATGTAGGTCTGTGGCTTATTTCAGGTGAATTTTTGTGAAGGTGTAAGGTCTGTGTAATAGATTCATTTTTTTATTTTAAAGAGATTAGTAAAAAAAAAGGACAATAGGAAATTACAAACAAAACAAAGCAAGGACATTAAAAATGATATGGGGTTTCAAACCAAATGATAGGGATTAACAGTGGTTGTTATATTACATAGTGCTATCTTCAGTGAAGTTGCTGAGATTACCAGATGTAAGAATGGAAGATTGATCAAACCATTAAAGAGAATAAGGAAATAGTAATTTAAAAAAACGTTAGCGACAATACAGTTTCACTACACATGGTAGGAGGAATTCACCAATAGTTGTTATATTGCATATTGTTGTCTTCAAATCAGTTGCTCCAATTACCAGATATAAATGTGAAAAATTGATCAAAATATAAAAAAATTTAAGGATTAACTGTTCCTTTCAATAAACCACCAGACATCAGCAGTAAAGTTATCCCAGCTATCCTTCTATATACATATATATGTATATTGCCTTAGTACTTTCTTTCTTTTTCTTCTCTGCGTCATCCTAGTTCCTTCCTTTGTAAAATTTCTTTCCCTTTCATATTAGCTATTGTATATTTTGGGTTTTGTTTACTCTTTCAGGTTCTTACACTAGGGGGACAATATTATGTTTACACATGTGGGTCTGATTTATTTCACTTATGATTATGATCTCTGGTTGCATCCATTTACCTATAAAAGCCTCGAGTGTATCTTTTTTTATAGCTGAGTAATACTCCATTGTATAAAAATACCACATCTTTTTTACTCATTCCTTGGTGAATGGGCATTTGGGTGGTTTCCAAGATTTATCTATGACAATTTGTGCTGCTATAAACATGGATGCACATATATTGCTGTGGTATGATGTCTTTAATTCTTCTGGGAAAATACCCAGAAGGGGAAAAGCCTGGTTAAGCAGAACTTCTAATCTTAGTTTTGCGAGGAATCTCCAAAATGATTTCCACCAGTAGTTTCACCAGTCTGCATTCCCACCAGCAGCGGAGAAGGGTTCCTATTTCTCCACATCCTCTCCAGCATTTGTCATTGGTTGATTTCTTAATGATAGCCATTCTTTCTGGTGTGAGATGAAATCTCAGTGTTGTTTTAATTTGCATTTCTCAAATGACTAATGATTTTGAACATTTTTTTCATATATTTATTTGCCATTAGTATTTCTTCATCTGACAAGTGTGTGTTCATCTTAGATGCCCATTTTTTGATTGGGTCTTTGAATTTTGGAGGCCTGATTTTTAAAAATTCTCTGTATGTTCTAGACAGAAGTCCTTTGTCTGAGGGGTTAGTGGCTACAATTTTTTTCCAATTTGTGGGTTTTTTTTACTCTGCTGATGATATCTTCTGTTGTGCAAAAGCTTTTCAATAAGATCCCAGTTGTCGATTAGTTGAAATATTTCCCATGAAGTTTGTTTTTTGATCATGAACTCTCTGCCTACCCCTATGTCTTTCAGATTTTTTACTTATTTGCTCTTCTAATAGATTGTGTTTCTGTTTTGATATTTAGATCTTTGATCCATTTTGATTTTAGGTTAGTGCATGGTGATAGACATGGTTCTAATTTTAGTCTTTGGCATGTGGAAAGCCAGTTTTTCCTGCACCATTTATTGAAGAAGCTATCTTTTTTCCAGTAAACATATTTGGCCCTTTTGTCAAAGTTAAGGGTTGTCAAAGTTGAGTGTGTTTGTAGCTGTGTCTGCATCTTCTAATCTATTCCACTGATCTTCAGGTCTGTTTTTTTGCCAGTACCATGCTGATTTTATCACAGCTTTGTAGCATAATTTCAAGTCAGCGATTTTGATGCCTCATGCATTTCCTTTGTTTCCCAGGATTGCTTTTGCTATTCTAGGCCTCTTCTGGTTCCAGACGAATTTTAGGAATGTTTTCTCTAGACATGTGAGGTATACTAATGGTATTTTAATTGGGATTGCATTGAATCTGTACAAAAATTTTGGTAGTATGGCCATTTTCACAATGTTCCTATCCATGAGCAAGGAATATTTTTCCATTTTCTGAAATCCTCTTTGATCTCTTTTTTCAGAGTACTGTAATTTTCACTATATAGATTTTTACTTCTTTTACTAGATTAATTCCTAAGTATTTCATTTTTAGATGCTATTATGGAAGTTGTGGTTTCATTAGTTTCTCTCTCAGTCTGTTTGTTGTTTGTGTACAGTAATGTTATTGATTTTTGAGTGTTGACTTTGTATCCAGCTATGCTACTGAATTTGGTTATTAAATCTATAGGCCTTTTGGTGGAGTTTTTGGGGTCTTCTTTGTAGAATATCATGTCTTCTGTAAATAATGATAATTTCATGTCTTGCTTTCCTATCCTTATTCTTCTTATTTCTCTCTCTTGTCTAATTGCTCTGGCTAATATTTCCAGAATTATATTGAATAGGAGTGGTGACAGTGGACATCTTTGTCTTGTTCCTGATTTTAGGGTGAAAGCTTTCAATTTTTGACCATTTAGAATGATGTTAATTGTTGGTTTGTCATAGATGGCTTTTATCAGATTGAGGTAAAGTTCATCTGTGCCAATTTTCTGTAGGGTTTTTATTATGAAACTAAGTGTTGGACTGTATAAAAAGCTTTTTCAGCATCTATTGAGATGATCATGTGATTTTTTTGTCTTTGGGGCTCTATTGATATAGTGTATTACATTAATTGATTTGTGTACATTAAACCATCCCTGCATTCCAGAGATGAATCCCACTTGGTGTATAATCTTCTTGATTTGCTGCATGCTATTTGCTAGTATTTTATTAAGAATTTTTGCATCTATATTCATTAGGGAGATTGGCCTGTAGTTCTCTTTTTTGGTTGGGTCTTTCTCTGGTTTGGGTATCAGGGTAATACTTGCTGCCAGGAATGAGCTGGGGAGAGTTCCTTCTCTTTCAATTTTCTTAAAGAGTTTGAGAAGAATTGGCATTAAATCTTTTTTAAAATTTTTTGGAGTATTCAGCTGTGAATCCATTAGGACCTGGGATTTTCTTCATTGGCAAGTTTTTTTTTTATTACATTTTCAATTTTGCTTGCTGTCATAGAGTTATTAAAGATTTTTATATCTTCCTCATTCAGCTTTGGTAGTTCATATGTATCTAGAAATCTGTTCATTTCTTCTGTGTTTTCCATTCTGTGAGAGTAAAGATTTTCAAAGGAGATATTGATGATCTTCTGAATTTACAGGATCTGTAGTGATATCACCCCTTTCATTCCTTATTGCATGGATTTGATTTGGTTTTTTTCTTTCCTTTTCAAATCAGGTTGGCTAGGGGTTTATCAACTTTATTTATTTTTTCAAAGAACCAACTCTTTGATTCATTAATTCTTTGTGGTTTTTTTTTTTTAGTCTCCATTGCATTAATATCTGCCCTGAGCTTTCCTGCCTTCTCTGGGCTTTGGGTTTGACTTGTTCTTCATTTTCTAGAAGCTGGAGGTGCAGCATAAGATTGTTTATTTGTGCTCCTTCATTCATTGCACTATGGTCTGATAGTATGCATGAGATAATTTCAGCTCCTTTGCATTTCCTTAAGCATGTTCTATGTGCTAATATATGGTCTATTTTAGAGAACGTCCTGTGTGCACCTGAGAAGAATGTGTATTCTGACGCTGTTGGGTGAAACACTCTGTAAAGTTCTACTAAGTCCATTTATTCACATTTTTGGTTTAGTTCTGCTATTTCTTTGCTAATTTTTTGTCTACTTGATCTATCTCTTTGTGACAATGGGTGTTAAAGTCCCTTGCTATGGTGTGTTGCTGTTTATTTCATTTTTCATATTTGTTAAAATTTGTCTTATATAGTTTGGTGCTCCTGTCTTTGGTGCATAGTTGTTTATGATTGTCACCGCTTCCTTTTTAAGTTTTCCGCTCACAAGTATATAGTGACTTTCTTTACCTCTTTTAATTGTTCTTGGTTTCAAGTTTCCGTTGCCTACAAACAGAATAGCTACACCCACTTTTTTTGGGGTACCTGTCTCATGCAGTATTGGTTTCCATCCTTTGATTTTTCAGTTTATGAATTTCCTTTTGGATTAAATATGTTTTTTTGTATTTTGTTACTTGATCCAATCTGCCAGTCTACTTCTTTTGGTTGGTTAATTGAGTCCATTTGCATTGATGGTTATAACTGATCTGTATTGGCTTATCTTTGTCATGTTGTTTTCCTACTGTTGGTTCCTCTTGTTTCCCTCTGTTGAATTGCTTGCTGTGCTTGGTGTTTCCTTTCTGTTGTTGTCCTTGAAGTTGTGGTGTTTTTTATCTCTTTCTAGAATATCTTTTAGTACTTTTTGTAGGGTTGGTTTGGCACTCATGAAGTTCTTCAGTTGATCTTAATTGTGGAAATGTTTTACTTCTCCATTAATTTTGAAGGATAGTTTTGCAGGGTACATCAATCTGGGTTGGAAGTTGTTTTCTTTCAGGACCTGAAACATTTCACTCTAAGCTCTTCTTTACTTGATGGTTTGTGTTGAGAAATTTGCCATGGTTCTGTTGGGTTTCCTTTACAGGTAATCTGTTTCTTTTCTCTAACAGCTTTTAATATTCTGTTCTTTTGTTGAATTTCTGGAATCTTGATCACTCTACGTCTGGATGTAGATTTATTTTGGTTATGGGTAGTTGTAGTTCTATATGCTTCACTTACCTGGATGTCCAATTCTTTTTCCATGCTTGGGAAATTTTCTGCTATTACTTCTGCAAATAGTCTTTTTATGTCATTTGTGCTGACACCTGCTGTTTCATTGATATCTGCTAATCTTACATTATTTTTCTTTGCTTTGTCTTGCAGCTGTTGAATTGTTATTTCTTGGTTTCTTGTTATTTTTAAGAGCGCTTTCCTTTCAGGGCATTTGCAGCAATGCTGTCTTCAAGGTCTGAAAGTCTATCTTCAGCTTCATTCAAGCAGTTTTGCTAGCCTTTGATGGAAGTTTTAATTTCCTGGATATCTCAATCTGTTTCATGCATTCCCGTTCTTTCCTATATTGTTCATTCAAGGTTTCCATTAATTTACTATGCTCCTGTATTTTCTTTTCTATGTCTTCTTTAGATGGGCTAAGCAATTCTTTCATTATTGTCATTTCTTTTTTTACCTCAGAGATAATTTCTGATCTGATGTCTCCTATGGCCTGATGGAGTTGTTTCTTTACTTCAGCTGCTATCATTTCAAAAATTTCTGGTGTATGACTTCTAAGCTTTTCTGTGTCGATATCTCCTGGACTTGTTTTGGGTGGGGTGGAGGTCTGCAATTGCAATTTACTCTTTTGTTTTGTCATTTTCAGAGATCCAGAGGTTCCCTGGAGTTCAGCCCCACTCCCAGGATGATGTTGGAGTGGTGGGGCAAAGGTCCTTGGTGCTCAGTGTGGCTCCCTCAGTCGTGTGTGTGGGCAGGGTGTGACCCCCAGTGCTCCCACAGCTTTCCCCTAGCTGCCACTCAGGGGTTCCCAAAGCTGTCCAGGTTTCAGTCCTGTTTCACCTGGGTTGTAATAGTGGGTGGGTCATTGTCACTGAGGCTAAAGACACTGCCTGGGACCCAGCCCGGTTCCCATACCAGTGGGTTGGAGTGAGTGCTCAGTCACGGAGGCTGCTGAAGCTGTCTGAGGTTCTGTTTAGCTCCCCTGAGGGTACGGGGTGGGGCAGGGTGTGGCACTCAAGGCCCCTGAAGTTGTCTGGAGCTCTGCCTGGCTCCCAAGCTGTTGGGGTAGAGGCAGCTCACAGGCATTTCCCAGGCTGTCCCAAGATTCAGCTCAGCTCCAGTGGTGGGGGAACTGGCCCTCAGGCCCCTGAAGCTGTCTGGGTCTCTGCCTGGCTCCAAAGCTCTTGGGGGAGGGGTGGACATGGCTCATCGGCATTACCGAAGCTGGCTGAGATTCAGCTCCTAGATTCATGTTTTTGCACATGGATGTTTAGTTTTTCTGGTACCATTGATCAAAAGATTAACTTTTCTCATTGGTTTGCTTTCACCATTTTGTCAAAGACAAAATTTATTTACGTAGTTTTATTTCTGAGTTATTTATCATATTTTATTATTTCTATTTATTCTTTTGCTAATACCCTACCTTTTCATTATTGTAGCTTTACAGTGTCTTTAAATTTTTTAATTTATTTTTTTAAGTTGACCCATAAAAAAGTTACATGTGTGTAGGGCATCATATTACAAGGCAAAGCTGACACTTTAACTCTTGAGAGCTGGAGCCCATGCCACAAACCCTGCATTCAAGTTCACAATGTCTTCTCACAGTGAATGTGGCATAACAAGTGTCTGGGGGTTTGGTTGAGGAGGAAGGGTAGAAATAACTTACCAATAAGGAAGTAAGATATTGGATAATGTTGAAGCAGTCTCATTATTCTCATAGCACATAGGACAATAGACATGTCAACAGAGGGAAAAATCACTTGGTTCAAACCCTAGTAGAAACAAACAAGATATGCTGTAAACTCTTATAAACTTCATAGGCCTTGAATTTTGATATAAACTAAAATTGATGCTTTTATACTTTTTTGAGCAAATATCCTTCTTTAGATAAATTTTTCTTCCTTGTATGTGCTGCTTTATGATTAGAGTACAGATAGAAATTACTTTCCTATTTAAAACTGAAAGAACAAGCCCAAATCTTCCTAGTCCAGAGATGAAGAACAGGCTGACAATTGATGACAGTGTTGCTTGTGCCTTTGTTTCTGCCTCCTGGAGCATGACTTCTGGGACCTTTGCCCAAAGTTGGATTTGCCTGTCACTTCAGATGTGGCCAAGAATCTTTGCAAAAGCTGTCTCAGCAAACTTGCTGACTGAGGGAAAGAATGACACAGGTGTGGCTGATATTTGCTGAGGGATGGAGTCGAATGAAATGTTATTGTCAGAAGAATTAAGAATTAAGACAGTAACTTCTTTGGAAAAAGTAGACATTTTATTTGATAGGCACCATTGCAAGCAGTAAGATCTTAAATTTTTATCTGGAAAAGTTTTAAAAGTAGAGAAAACTTGAATAGGTATTTCTTCAAAGAAGATAATGCAGCTGGCCATTATGTGTATGAAAAGATGCTTAATATCATCAATAGGGAAACACAAGTCAAAATCATAGTGAGATACAAAATGCCACTATACCACTTCCTACCTGCTGGGACTCTTGCAACTAAACAGAAAAAGAAAGAAAGGAAAATAGGTGTTGGCAAGGATAGGGAGAAATTAGAATCCTGGTATATTGCTGGTAGGAAGGAAAAATGTTTCAGGTGCTACAGAAAATAGTATGGAAGTTTCTCAAAAATGCAATCATGCAGTAACAATTTGATTTGCAGTTCTGCTCCTATGTATGTGCCAAAAAATTGAAACAGGAGCATGAATAGCGACTTGTGTGACAACTTTAGTGCAGCATTATTCATTCTTTTATTTTAAAAATAAAAGAATGAAAACATATTAACAAATGGAGATCCATTTACAAAATAGCACAAGAACAATATGAGCCATAATGAATTACAGACAAGGTGACAGGAAATTAACAATGGTTACTGTATTACATATTGATAACTTCAAAGGTTACTCAGGAAAGCAAATGCAGGCATACAAAACTGATCAAATAATTAATTATTAACTGTTCCTTTCAATAAAGTGATAGACGTCAGTAGTATAACTATGTCAGCTATCCTATATATACAAATACACATAATTTTTCCCTTCTTTATTTTCTCTTTTCCCTCATCCCAGTTGCTCTTTACTTTTGAGCAGTTTCTTTTTGTTTCACAATGTTTATCATACCTCCTAATTTTTATTCACTCTTTCAGGTTCTTACACTAGTGAGACAATACATTGTTTACACATGCAGGTCTGATTTATTTCACTTATAAGTATAGTCTCTAGTTGTGACCATTTACCTGTAAAAATCCTCGAGTTTATCTTTCTTTATAGCTGAGTAATATTCCATTATGTGAAAATACCACAATTTTTTAATTCAGTCCTCAGTGGATGGACATTTGGATTGCTTTCATGATTTAGCTATTACAAATTGCGTTGCTATAAACATAGGTGCACATATATTGCTGTGATATGATGTTTTCAGATATTCTGGGAAAATACCCAGAATGGGAATAGCTGGGTTGAATGAGACCTCTAGACCTAGTTTGCTAAGGAATGTCCAAACTGATTTCCACAGTGGTTTCACCAGTCTGCATTCTCACCAGTAGTGGAGGAGAGTTCCTATTTCTCCACAGCCTCACCAGCATTTGTTATTGGTTGATTTCTTAATGCTAGCCATTCTTACTGGGGTGAGATGAAATCTCAGTGTTGTTTTAGTTTGTATTTCTTGAATGATTAATGATGTTGAACTTTTTCTCATGTATTTATTTGCCATTTGTATTTCTTTATCTGAGAAGTGTGTATTTATCTCAGATGCCCATTTTAGGATTGGGTCTTTGAATTTGGGGGAAATTGAAGTTTTTAATTCTTTATATGTTCTAGATAGAATTTCTTTGTCCAAGGGAAACCAGCTAAAATTTTTTGCCAATTTGTAGGTTTTCCTTTTACTCTGCTGGTGATTTCTTTACAAGTGCAAAAACTTGCCAGTAAGATGAGATCCCAGTTGTTGATTCTTTGAAGTATTTCCCTTGCAGTTTTGTTTTTGTTCATGAACTCTGTGACTACCCCTATGTCTTCAAGATTTTTACATACTTTCTCTTCCAATAGATTTAGTGTTTCTGTTTTAATATCGAGATCTGTGATCCATTTTGACTTGAGTTTGGTGATAGACTTGCGTCTATTTTCAGTCTTCAGCAACTGGCAAGCCAATTTTTCCAGCGCCACTTATTAAAGAGCCTATGTTTCTTCCAGTGAGCTTGTTTGGCCCCTTTGTCAAAGATTAGGTGGCTGAGTGTGTTTGTGGTTGTGGCCATTTATTCCAGTCTTTTTCATTAATCCTCAAGTCTGTTTTTTAGCCAGTACCATGTTGATTTTATTACAGTAGCTTTGTAGTATAATTTCAGGTCAGGAATTGTGATTCCACCTGCTTGTCTTTGTTGCCCAAGATTGCTTTTGCTATTCTGGGTCTCTTCTGGTTCCAGATGAATTTTAGGAATGTTTTCTCGAGATCTGTGAGGTATGCTAATGGTAGTTTAATGGGAATTGCATTGAATCTGTACAACAATTTTGGTAGTATGGCCATTTTCACAATGTTGGTTCTTCCTATCCATGGAAAAGGAATATTTTTCCATTTTCTGAAATCTTCTTTGATCCCTTTTTCCAGAGCATTGTAGTTTTAATCGAATAGATCTTTTACTTCTTTTGCTAGATTGATTCCTAAATATTGCAGTTTCTTGGATGCTATTGTGAAAGGTATGGTTTCCTTAATTTCTCTCTCAGTCTATTTGTTGTTTGTGTATAGGAATGCTATCGATTTTTGGGTGTTGACTTTGTATCCAGCTATATTACTGAATTTGTTGATTAATTCAAGGAGTCTTCTTGTGGAGTTTTTGGGGTCTTCCATGTAAAGTATCATGTCATCCGCAAATACTGATAATTTTACTTCTTCCTTTCCTATCCTTATTCCTTTTATTTCTCTCTCTTATTTAATTGCTCTGGCTAATGCTTCCAGAACTATGTTGAATAGGAGTGGTGACAGTGGACATCCTTGTCTTTTTCCTGATTTTAAAGTAAAAGCTTTTGGTTTTTGTCCATTTAGTATGATGTTGGCTGTTGATTTGGCATAGAGGGCTTTTATCAGATTGAGGTAAAGTCCATCTATGCCAATTTTCTGTAGGGTTTTTATTATGAAGAAGTGTTGGACTTTTCAAAAGCTTTTTCTGCATCTATTGAGATGATCATGTGATTTTTGTTTTAACTCTATTGACATGGTGTACAACATTTTTTGATTTGTGTATATTGAACCACCCTTGCATTCCTGGAATGAATTCAACTTGGTCATGGTGTATTAGTTTCTTGATGATTTGTTGCATTCTGTTTGCTAGTATTTTGTTGAGTATCTTTGTATCTATGTTCATTAAGGAGATCGGTCTGTAGTTCTATTTGTTGGTTGGGTCTTTCTCAGGTTTTGGTGTCAGTATAGTACTTGCCTCCAGAAATGAGTTAGGGAGAATAGCTTCCTTTTCAATTTCATTGAAGAATTTGTGGAGTGTTGGCTTAAATCTTCTCTGAATTTTTTGTAGAATTCTGCTGTGAATCCATCAGGGTCTGTGCTTTTCTTGTTGGTAAGTTTTTAATCACGTTTTCAATCTCATTAATTGATATTGGATTGTTCAGGATTTTTATATCTTCTTGATTAGACTTTATAATTTGTACATATCTAGGAATCCGTCTATAGATAGGAATCTATCCTATGTGAGTAAAGTTTTTCAACGTAGGTATTAATGATCTTTTGAATTTCTGTAGGATCTTTAGTGATTTCATCCTTTTCATTCCTTATTTCATGAATTTGAGCTTTTTCTTTTCTTTTTTTGATAAGATTGGCTAAGGGTTTATCAATTTTATTCTTTCTAAGAACAGACTCTTTGATTCATTTATTTTTTGGAGGGTTTTCTTTGTCTCAGTTGCGTTAATTTCTGCCCTAATCTTTATAATCTCCTCCTTTCTTTGCACTTTGGGCTTGACTTGTTCTTTTTCTAAAAGTTTGACGTGCAGCATTAGGCTATTTAATTTTCTCTTTCTGTTTTCCTTATGTGTGAAATTTCCCTCTGAGGACTGCTTTCATTACATCCCACAGATTCTGGTAAATTGTATTTACATGTTTGTTTGTTTGCAGGTATTTTAAAATTTCTTCTTTAATTTTTTCTGTGACCTATTTGTTGTTCAGGAGGTTTTTATTTAATTTCCAAGTGTTTATGGAATGTTTATGGAGTTCCTTTTATCATTAATTTCCAATTTCATTGCACTGTGGTCAGATAATATGCATGGGATAATTTTAATTCTTTTGCATTTAGTTATGTATGTTCTATGGGCTAGGATGTGGTCTATTTTAGAGAACGTCCCATGTGCAGCTGAAAAAATGTGTATTCTGATGTTGTGGCTTGGAACACTCTGTATACATCTACTAAGTCCATTTGTTCACAAATTTAGTTCAGATCTGTTATTTCTTTGCTGATTTTCTATCTAGCTGACCGTTCTCTTTGTGTCAAAGGGGTGTTTAGGTCCACTATTACAATAGTGCTATTAACTATTTGGTTTTTCATGTCTGTTAAGATTTGTCTTTTATAGTTTGGTGCTCCCATACTAGGTGCATACATGTTTATGATTGTTATCTTTTTCTCTTGCAGTTTTCCCCTAACACATATCTAGTAACCTTCTTTATCTCTTTTGATTGTTTCTGGTTTGAAGTTTACATTGTCTGCAAACACAGTAGGTACCCCTACTTTTTTCTGGGATCCTGTTGCATGGAGAATTGTTTTCTGTCCTTTGACTTTCAGTCTGTGAGTTTTCTTTTGAGTAAAATGTGCTTCCTGTATATAGCATATTGTGGCCTAACTTTGTCATGTTATTTACTTGCTGTTGGTTTCTTACTTTTGTTATCTGTTTAATTGCTTGCTCTGCTTGAGGGTTCCTTTCTATGGTTATTCTTGAGATTCTGGTCACTTTTTTCTCTGTCTAGAATAACTTGTAATACTTTTTGAAAAGTTGGTTTGGCACTCATGAAGTTCTTCAATTGTTCTTTGTCTTGGAAATATTTTATTTCCACATTAAATTTGAAGGATAGTTTTGCAGGATACATCAGTCTGGGTTGGAAGCTGTTTTTTCTTAGAACATGTAATACTCTGTTCTCAGCTCTTCTCTATTGGATGGTTTGTGTTGAGAAGTCTGCTGTGATTCTGATGGGCTTTCCTTTATAGCTGATATGTTTCTTTTCTCTAGCAACTTTTAATATTCTGTTCTTTTGCTGGCTATGTGGGACCTTGATTATTATGTGCCTGGGTGTTTTGTTTCATTTTGGTTATGACTTGTCGGAGTTCTATATGCCTCATTTACCTGAATATCAGATTCTTTTTCCATGCTTGGGAGATTTTCTGGTATTAGTTCTGCAAACATTCTTTTTATGTCATTTGTGTTGCCTCCTGCTGTTTAATGGACTCCTATTAGTCTTACATTATTCCTCTTTGCCTCTTCTTGCAGTTGTTGAATTGATTTTTCCTGGTTCCTTGTTGATTTTAGGAGAACCTTTCTTTCATGATCATTAGCTGCCATGCTGTCTTCAAGATCTGAGATCCTATCTTTGGCTTCATTCAAGCAGTTTTGCCAGCTTTCAGTGAAAGTTTTGATTTCCTGCATAACTCTTTGAATCTGTTTCATGCATTCTAGTTCATTCCTATATTGTTCATTTAACGTTTCCATCAGTTTCCTATGTTGATCTTTTTTTTAATATATATTTCTTCTTTAGATGTTCTGAGCAATTCTTTCATTATTGTTGTCATTTCATTTTTTACCTGAGAGATTATTTCTGATCTGATCTCTTCTATCGCCTGATGGAGTTGTTTCTTTACTTCCATTGCAATCATTTCTGCAATTTCAGGTGTGTGTTTACCAAGTTCTACTATATCGATGTCTCTTGGACTTGTTTTGAGTGTGGTGGAGTTCTGAGACTGTGTTTTAGTCCTTCATCTTGTCATGTTTGATGCTGTGGGCTGAGGGCTCAGTCTTTCTCCTCCCTGGCAGCTGAGCAAAGGTCACTAGTGTCCCTAGTTTTCCTGGTGGTCAGACTTGCCCCTCAGTGGCTGCTGAGATGTGCTGCTTAGTCTGGGGTCTTCCAGCAGTTGGTGAAGTGTACCTAGTTCTCCCAGGTCTCAGACATAAACTATGATGTCGTCAGATGGCAGACTGTCTGATCCAGTGTTCCCTGACAGCTCAGGGCATGAGTATGACCCAGATGCAGTCTGCACTGGTGTCGTGATCACGGACGACTTTGTCCTGTATCCCCAGGAGTTCAGGGCTCAGGCAGAGCCCAGACAGGAACAGTAGGGTCAGCAGTTTGCAGACTGCCTGATTCCATGTGTCCAGGCAGCTCAGTGCACATGCAAGAGCCAGACTTAGGGTGCACTGGTGGTGATCATGGACTGCTTTATTCTGTGATCTCTGGGAGGTCAAGATGCATGCACAGCCCAGATGTGCCCAGCCCAAATTCAAACCCCAGTGTTAGTGGGTTCGTTGGCCCCAGTGAGCCAGAATCTTCTGTCTGAACCGGGTGCATGGAGGGCAGAAACAAAGACTGCAAAAGTAGCAGAGTTCTGGGTCACCTGCTCTTTTCCCAGGTAGTAGATGGGGAATACCTGGTTCTCTCAGCGTTCAGCTGCGAACCGTGATGTCAGCAGATTGTGTACTTCCTGATTCTGTGTCTCCCAGCTGGTTGTGGCACGTGCAGGAGCCAGATGTGGGCTGCACTGGTAGTGATCATAGACTTCCTGTTTCTGCACACACAGCCCAGATTGAAACAGTGGTTTCAGCTGTTCATGAACTGCCTGCTCTAGAACCTCACGTGGCACAGGGCATGCAGGCACACGCAGGGATGGCCTAGATACAAACTCCGGTGTTAGTGGGTTCATGGGTCCCTTTGAGTCAGAATCTGCAGCATTATTCATAATAGCCAAAAGATGGAAAGAACTCAAGTGTGCATCAACAGATGAATGGACCAACTTGTGGTATGTGGGTATAGTGGAGTATTGTTTAGCAGTGAATAAGGGTGAAGTTCTGATAGATGATATAACATGGATGAACTTGAAAATATTATGCTAGGTGAAATAAGCCAACAAAAATTATAAGTATTATATTGTTATAATTGCATAACATATCTAGAACAAGAAAATTCATAGATACAGAGACTAGATTGGAGATTAGCAAAAGCCTAGGAAAGGGGCATGAACCACTACTATTTAACTTCTCTGTAGAGTGGTAAAAGGTTTTGGAAATACATAATGATAGTTGTTCAAAAGTGTGAATTTAATAAAATATAATAAAAAATAATATAGCAACTGCCCATTTATCTACTGGATAGAATTAACAAATATTAACATTTTATTCTATTTATTTGAATAGATATTTATAAAAGTAAAATAAAACATTGCTGATAAAGTTTTTTTTTTTTTTTTTTTCTGTAGCAGACATGACTAATACCTCATGCCACATCCAGGTGGCGAATGTAGTCTTTTTGACGCTATGGTGGACGGTTCCATGCACGTGGGATGGCTTGCTCCTTCAAACACCACAGCGTCCAAGCTTCTTGGCTTGAGGGCCCCCTCTAGTGGCAAGAAGAGGGGTGCTCAGGCTGCCTGCAGGGATGTCCACAAGGACTACAGATGTGATGCTCTGAGGCTAGCCCTCAATCAGAGATGGGAGTTGGAAAATAATTATCTTAGGTTCCCTGTCCCTTAATGAATCAATTCAGAGGTATGTTCTGTATGACAGTTCAGAGAATTTCTAATGAGATTGAGTTCCATAGTAGTAACCCTCAGATTAACATATCTTTTATTGGCTTTTCTCCTTGCCTTCTCTCTTTCCCCACTTGCTTACTATGCTTCCTTGTAACTGATGCCCCAATAAATCACCTACACTCAACTCCTTGTTTCATGCTATTTCTGGAAGAACACACTCTAGAAATCTCTTTCTCTCTGCTTCTCTCTTCATGCATCAGAAACAAACACTTTCATGAGGGTTGGATTAAATGCTCTTGACTGTTTTTTCAGACTTGTAGCTAGTACATCAACAATGGATAATTTAATGAATTAATGTTATGAATCGTGTCAATGTGTGGGCATACTTGCGTGTTTCTGCACCTTGTTCTTTTTACTCAGTATGTTTTGAGATTGCTCCATGTGATAATAGAGATCTAGTTCATTATTGTTCAACATTGTGTGTAATTCTAACTATTGTATTTCTGAATTAACATTTTGCTTAGCCAGTCCCTCCCTATGATGGGCATTTATGCATTTCCCATATTTTCTGTGGTTAGAAACAATGTTTCAGTGAGGGCCCCTGTACCTTTGTTTTTCATTCTAAGAAATATATGTAGAAGTGTTGAGGGTATATATAACTTTTTAAAAAGAGACTGAGGTAAAAGTCACAAACAAAATTAACCATTAAAGTGAATAATTCAGTGCCATTTATTTTTATAATGTTCAACTACTATTTCCTATTAATTCCAAAATATCTAACACTTCCAAATGAAGCCTTATACCCATTAAGCAGTGCTATAGTTTAGATTTAGAGTGTCCCTCAGATTCACATGTGTTAAAGACTTGGTTGGCAGCCTAAACTGTAACAGGTGGGGCCTACTTGGAGAAAATTAACTTATTGGGAGTATGCCCTTGAGGGGATAATAGCTTGCTCTCTCTCTCTCCTCCCTCCTTCTCTCTGCCTCCCTCTGTTGAGCTCTCTCTCTCTCTCTCTGTTGCCATGTGGTGAACAGGACTTCTCTGCCAGGCCTCTCCACTATGATGTACTATGTCTTCACAGGTTCAAAGAAACAGGGTCAAGTTACCACGGACTGAGAATACTGAAACCGTGAGACAAGGTAAACATTTCCTCCTTGTAAGTTGTTTATCTCAGGTGTTTTGTCACAGGAATGGAAAACTGGTACAAGCAGTTTCTACCCATTAGTCATTTCCCCTTGGCTCCTTCTGCTTTCTGTGTGTATGGATTTGCCTATTCTAGATATCTCACGTAAATCAAGTTATACAACATATGACCTTTTGTGTCTGGTTTCCTTCACTGGGCATGTTTTCAAAGACCGTATTATAGATAATCTCTCTTCATGACAGAATAATAACCCTATTGTATATATAGCTCACAGTTTGTATATCCATTCATCTATTTAAGTAACATTGTGGAGTGTAGGGGAAAGGAAATGGGGGTATTGGTTTTGGTTCTCCCAGACATGGAGGTAATGATTTGTGCTGTGGTTTGTTTGGGAGGTGATGCTTGGGAACACCATAGAAGAGATAAATGAGACAGGGAAGAGAGGGGAGCAAATAAAAGTTATCTTATTATGACAGATACCATCACGGCCAACCACATCCCCTGCTGGGGATCTTTAGGAACTCTTGTAGAGCATGCACTTCAGAATTATCCCATTGGGTGGGGGTGAAGTGGCTAGGGTATTTATCCATCAGTACTTGACAGTCATTGAAGCTGCTTCCAGGGGAGATTAATCTCTTAGCACTTTCAGCTTATCATGTGCCTGGTTAGGTAGGCTCTGGCAGCCAGAGTGAGCCTGTAGGAAAACAGTTGCAGGAGCTGGCAATTGAGTTCTTAAGGGATATAGGTGAGATTTTAATAATAGCTGATGAAATGGACTTTGGATTCAGATTAGTCTTTAAATTATGGCTGTGCCATTTACCACCTATGCCATTTGGGGCATCCTTTCATTTCCTCCTCTGAAATCACAACAGGATTACCAATGAACATTTACTGAGCATTTACTATAAATCAGGCACTATGCCAAATCCCTTGTGTACTGTTTATTGAATTCTCACAGTACAATTGGTAATTACTTTTACTATACTGTATTACCGATGAAGAAGTGACATCTCAGATGAGATAAGGATGGTAAGGATGGTCTTTTTCCACCTTGATCTGTGCATTTGATGCTGACCTCTGGTTTGATTCCTAGGTCACCTGGCTTCTTTTGCATTTGTCCAGTGGGAGACACTGCACTGATTAGTGATTGGAGTGAGAAGCTGGGGTATTTATTTCGGGCTTCCCACCTGCTGGGCTGTGGATTATCAGTGCTGTGTTCTTCTAGTGTATGTGGAGGATCTCCTAGCTTTCCTAAGAGCTTCCTCCTCTGCCCTTTTAGGCTCAGGGGTGGTAACAGATGCTGGTTGCTATTTGTCACTGAGTGTTTTATTATGACCAAATCCTGCTTACATCTTTGATCACCTTTGCCTTAGTCTGTTTTGCATTGTAATGAAATATCCAAAACTGGCTACTTTATAAAGAAAGGCATTTATTCAGCTCACATTTCTAGAGATTTGAGAATGCTTGTCAGGAAAGTGACAAACATTCTTGAATCTCCGGAAACGTGACTTCCACAATTTAAAGGATGAGAGGTTTATTTTGACTCACAGTTTTTAAAGGATTCAGTCTATAGTTGGCTGGCTTCAAAGGAGGAAGGGCCTGAATGGAGGAAACCTTTTCTGAGCCATCATTGCTTCATGTGTAAAATGAGGATGGCTAGTCCTGGCCTTGTGGCAATGTGTGGAGGAGTACTTGAAATAGCACCTGCAAAGTGCATAGCACAGGGCCTAGTTCCTGGGAAATGCTCCACAAGTATTACCTATGGTTGTTATTCCAAAGTTGAATACAGGGGCCTGACCTGGACTGAGATATATATATCCTCCCTCCTCCCTTCCTCTGGCCAGCATGAGGTAATACACTCATGCTGCATCTGTGGTGTGGCTCTGCCTTTTCCTCTGAGATCATTTAGGGCAGGAAGAACCTTCGTGTATTAGTTTCGGGTGCATCTGCAGTGCCTGATACCTAGTAGGAGCTGGGGGTTGGCCACCCAAGATATGATACTTTGGCACAAATGTCATTTTACATAGAAGGCTCTTGAAAACCAGAAGATGCAGAAAAACATTTAAAACTTTTCTTCCCGATAATGGGATTAAAGCCCCCATGTGAATGATGTCTCCCCTATACCAGCAAAAAAGGAAACATTCCTCAATGGAAGGCCCCAGCTGAGAGAATTCTGTGCAAACAGACCTTGTTAAATTGACTTTTCTCCTCCACTAACCTCCCCATGTAATCTACTTACTTTCTCACAGTTGCCCCTCTTTGTTCTGCCTAGTGTAAAAGCAGGTCGTTTTTGCCATTTCTTTAGGTCTTCATTTCCTTATGTGGGCTCTCAGGGCATGTGAAACTTACATACTTTTTATGCTTTTCTCCTGTTGATCTGTCCTGTGCTAGTTTAATTCTCAGGCCCAACTGAAAGCCACAAGAGGGTAGATTTAAAGATTTTCCTCTCTTATATGTTCTACATATATCTGTCCAATAAAAGAACGAATAAGTGAGATATAGTAGTCACTAATGTTCATCAAATGTTTCTTCGTCTCTTTATTTTTGCTGGAGATTAAACCCAGGATCTCGCACATGCTAGGTAAGCAATGTACCTCTGTGCTACACTGCCAGCCTGCCACATATTTCTATGATAACATTATCTTTCTCAGTCCCCTTGAAGTTAAGTGTGACTTGCTTTGGCCATTGAAATTCAACTGTTTTATCCTTGCATTTGAAACCATACTTCATATTTCGAATTTTGATCTTTTCCTGTGCTCAAGACATGCCATACAATATTCTCTCAGGATACTAGACAGAAGCAGTGAGCTGCAGCTTCCAGACAACCACATGGTCACAAGGGGGAAATAAGCTATACTCTACAGTGTGCTGTGTTGCTAAGCTATGATGTTTTGTAGGTTAGGTGTATCACATGCATTTTTAACTTAAAAAGTTTCAATTTACTGTTGGTTTGTTGGGATATAACCACATTGTAAGTCAAGAAACAACTGTACAACTTAATGGAATTTTTTGGGTGTTAGTAAACAATACAAAATGCACTCAACTCAGTGGAAGTGTCCCACTGAGTACTCTTCAAAACCTCATTTTGAGAATTTATGTTACTTGATATTATGGTTCACATCTAAAATGTGCCCCGAAATTTTCATGCGTATGGAAGGTGATTGGATCATGGAGGTACTGTACTCATCCGTGGACGAGGTCATCCATTGAAGAGTTCATCTATTGACTGTGGTGTTAGGAGGTGGGGCATGGCTGCAGGTGAGTTACTGGGTTCTTTATCTGGAAGGGTGTATTGTTGTCCCTGTTTTTCTCCTTTTCTCTCAGCTTCTTGGCTGATCAGGGTGGAACATTTTCCTCTACAGAGCCCTTCCACTATGTCTTTTCTGTGCTGGAGCCAGTTGACCTTGGACTGGAACCGTGAGACAAAATAAGGGTCTCCTCCTTTAGGTGGTGGGTGTTGGGTATTTTGTCCCAGCGGTAGGAAGCTGACTACAATACCTAATTACTGTCATCATTTAACAAATTCTTTTATAATTGCCACAGAATCTGTAGCACATTGCTTTGCAAGTTTCTGGAGCTAGAAAAATCTTTATTCTTTGGAGAAATTAATTTTTGCAAAGAGACCACGTCAAGCGACGGGAGTCTGATCCAGACGTTCAGGTAAGATTCAGCAGGTTTGCATCATTTTTGGTGAAAAATCTGATGGGACTGTAAAGAAATGGTTTATTTTGTTTGCTTCATGATTTGTCCTGTAATGAATAATATTAACTTTCTGTTTTTAAACATTTCTTATGTGCTAGGGGTGAAATTAGGTGCAGTCCTTACAAACGCTCAGAGAGGTAGGTTTTAGGAGTCTCTCCTTGACACAATGGCTCAAGGAGGTTAAATTCTTCCCTCAGCCTCCTAAACATGCAGCTGGCATTTGTCTATTGGTTCACCTGGCCCTGAAGCACTCTTAAGGGAAAAGGGACCCTCACTCTGCCCAGACCAGAAGAAAGTGGTAACATGAGTGCTTAGTAAAGTTTTACCCCTTATTCTAGAAAAGCAGCATTCCACACAGTTAGTGCTGTCTCCATTTTTCATCTATAAACTAGATTAATAATAACACCATGACCAGATTGCTACGAACACTGCACGAGTTTTTCCATAGTGTTTTCTTTGTGATTAACTATCGACCTTCCTGTAACCTAACAGCAAAATTACTTCTGTTTATTCCAACCCTTACATACTAGACAACTAAACTCATGGAATTAGAACCCAGTATGTATGTACTTGAATTACATCCATATTTCTTGTCTGGTCTTGGACAGACCATTGAGTTCTCTGTTAAATTTTCTCATCTCATAATTGCACTATTAGTTTTGCCCATGTGATAGTCCTATTGTAAAGATTAAATGAACATATGGATTGTTGGTTTCTTGAACTATGCTTGTCAGGAACATCAACATCCAACACATATTATCTCTTACCTCTTACAATGAAGCATGACCAGCTATGTCAGCCCATTTTACAGAAGAGGAAACTGAAATAGGACACAAATCCAGACACACTGAACTCAGATCCAGATCACTCAATTGTCTGTGCACTTTTCCTTATATCAAACTGCAGAACAATTCTTCCCATTTGCAGCTTCTTTCAGAGCTACTGATTATCTCAGCGTTTCTTCCGTCTTATGTATTCTTTGGGCTCCAAATGGCAGCCAAGAGCCTCTGCTTCATTATTCCTTTTTATTGTAGTAGATGGTGTTTCCCCTTGCTCTGGTAATCGGAGTTGAAAGTATTTTTCTTGTGAACTGGGACTTGAATTTCTACCAATGTACCCATATAAATTGATCTCTCCTCTCTTTCCATTTATCACTTTTGGAATTGCTTTGCAAAATGGTCTTTGGGTGAAAACAAAACAAAAAGGATTGAAAATTTAATTAGCACCAACTCTAGGTTAAGGCTCCGCCCACTGGCTACGTAAATTGGTTATTGTGGACTAGGAATCCAGGGCTGTCTCACTGCATGTGCTTTGGGGAAAGCTGGTAGCTGTTGGAGGGAGCTTTGCTGTGATGTGTTACCTGAAGTGAGCTCTGGGGGGGTTGGAGTGAGTAGACGGAAGCAGCCCATATCACTGAGAAGCTTAAGGCAGACCATTTTCAGCACAGTTGAAAGTAGAGAAAAAGCTTATGCTGCAAAAGTGAGAGGCAGAGTTTAGCAATGTAAACACACAAAATGCAGACTTTCAGGAGCACTTTGGAGCTAGGTTTTTGCAGAGTATTTCAATAAAATGTTTGTTTAAACAGCAGCGAGGCTGAGCCCTTGTGGAGTTATTTACTAGTCATTAGCTGCTTGGAGGAGAAGATGGGGAGCAATAAACTGAGAAACTTCAATTAAAAGTTAGAAATTCTTACCATTGAATAGGAAGAAATAGATATGAAGAAATTTTTAAATCTCTAAAGTATGTTAATGAAAAAAAATGACATCTTTAAGTCAAATTTTATTTACAACCCACCATCTCCAAAGCTTGTTAGATACTGTTCTCTCTCTGACTATCCTTTGTGGCTACATGTCTGCCTGCTAAGTCCCATTTACCTTTCTGTTCAGAGTTTTCAGCCTTTCTTTTCAGAATGTGTTCCCTGACCTCCTGTATTAGAAAAATTGCACAAGTTGCATAGATGACCAAATCTGAAATCTCAAAATTAAACACAATAAGTTTTGCTTCCAACTCATGTAAGACACCATGCAAGTTGAGCAGCCTGCTCTGCCTTGCTGCTGAGGCATCTGGAACATGTGGCTTCTGAGCTCTCTCTAGAGGGAAAGAAGAGCAAAATGAGGAAGAGCAACAGCTTTTAATGACTTCACCCAAGAAGAGACAGGTGTTGCTTTCTTTCACAGTCTATTGGTCAGCACTAGTCACATGGTCTCATGCTAACTTCAGAGGATGCTTGGAAATGTAGGGGAGTATATGGAATAGTTGGTGAAGATTAACAGTCTATGCTATATTTCCAAGACTAGGTTGATGTGTTCTTTCAAATCACCTCATCACAATGTTCCTCATTTTTGGTAATTTCCTCCTTATCACTTGACCCAAATCCCAGACCTATAAATTCTTTGAAAGGGCAAGAATTCATTCATTCCCTTTTGTATTCCTTGCACCCAACCCAAAATAGTACATTCAGTGATACTAAATAGTTACTAATACATGAAAAAAGAAAAGGAATAAATGGGCCTCATAGGAACATAGCCATTAAGAAGAAGGGAGACATAATTGTTTTTATGTAAATCTCTTGTCCAGCATATTGAATATTGTAACTGTGGATCAGAGTGTCCTTAATCTGGTTGTCAATCAAGTTCTTTGATCTGAGAATCTTCAGACAAGAGCATGTGAAATCTTCCCCCCTCTAAACTGGTACAAGAAGTACATTTGAGATTAGAGTTTATTCAGAGCTTCTTGGCTTTTACGTCTTACCTGTGAATCATGATTTGTTTTATGCTTCCTTATCATACATATACAACTAGGGGGAGTAAGTTCATGACTCTCTGCTCTCATCCTAAACATGACCCATGCCATTATATGACTGTATTAAGCAGGTTCACACACACACACACACACACACACACACACACACACACACACACACACTCTCACACACGGAATTGGCTCATGTGATTATGGAGATAGAGTTGTCCTACAGTTTGCTGTCTGCAGCTGAAGATCACTCTTTGAGATGTGTAATGATCTTTTGCTTTGTGAGTTTGGCCCCCAGTGATTCAATCAAACATTAATCTGGGTGTTGCTGTGAAGGATTTTGTAGTTATAATTAAAGTCCGTGATTGGTTGGCTTTACAGAAGGAGAGTGTTGCCAGTAATTTAGTTGGGTCTGATTAAATCAGTTGACATGTTTTAAGAGCAGGGCTGAGGCTCCTCTAGTGAGGAGTCTGTCTTCAGCTGGTGCCCAAGAGTTCTAGCCTGCCTTTACTGGCATCTTCCTTTATGGATTTGGGACTTGCCTGGTCAGGTCCTACAACTGTGTAAACCATTTAAAAAAATTAAAGCCTAAATCTATCTCCTCCTGGCTGTGCTTCTCTGTTGAATCCTGACTAATACATTGAGTTTGGAATACATTTTAAAAGCAGGGTCAAGAGTGTTGGTGGTGCTTTATTGAAGGGGTGAGGGGAGTCGTTGATCAAGGATTGCTGGTACCTTTGGATCATGCAATTATCTTTCACAATAATTTTTACTTGTGAAAGAGCAGAGATTTTTCCAAAGTCGGGCTTGGGTGGATCACCTTATACTGTTTTTTGTGTGTGATATTACCCTGCACCTTTGATACTGTCCTCCAGAACAAGACTCATTTCTTCAGACCCTATTTACTGATTGTTTTTTAATGCATTTTCCCATTTCCCTGGCCACCGTTAATTAGCAGAACTTTAAGGACAAATCTGCAGAATTGTTGGCAGAATGCCTTGAAATGCAAAGGAGCGCTTTCAGTGCTAATGGTTGCTGCCCTGAAATGTCTTTGGATAATATTTCTACACCTCTCCCTCTTGGCCCATCATTTTTCTGTTGTGGTTAAAGGGCTAGTGATGGGATGGGGAGAGGTCTCTTTCCTCTGTGATTCGTAGGGTGGTTGTTTAGGGAATCATGGTCTTTGTGGAAGTTTCTGTATGTATTTGAAAATCCCTGCTCTGTATGGGCAAAGAGGCATCTGGGGAGTGGAAAAATGGGGCAAATGCCCCTACTGGGGCCAGGAGGGGGTCTGTAGTATTAGATTCTTTTGAGCAGAGAGAATCACTGTAGGCTGCAGGCACAAAAAGTTTAAAAAAAGAAACCAAGCTCATTTATAGTCAGTCAGCTCATGACCCTTTTCTCTTTTTCAACACAAAGGCAACAAGGGGGGTGGTTCCAGTGTGGCTTCTGTCCCTGTTCAAGGCTTTCCTTGAAAGTCACAAGAACAGGAAAGAGCCCTAATCACCGTAAAAATTACATGTGCTCATTAGAAGACAAAAGTCTACGTACAATGTACATATAAGGTTTTTCGTATATATGTATATACATAATATATATAAATAAATATTTTCTAAACTCCCACTACCCAGAGATAATCACCACTAACATTTTGATAAATATTCTTCTGGATATTTTAAAACATATATTCTTTCTCTTCTTCCTTCTGTCTCACTTTTATGTACTACACACACATGCACACACAGACTCACATGTAACTCAAGGTATCTACTCTCATACCCACATGTACACACACTAACAACTTTCTCACACACACACACACACATGCCCTTTCTCCCACACATACTCACATTCACATGGGTGTATATCCCCACTTGCTTCTATGTAAGTGAGATCACATCATGCCTGTTTTGTAACCTGATTTTCTCTCAGCATTATGCGATGGTCCTCTTTCTGGGTCAACAAATTTAGAAATATCTCATCAATTTTAATGGCTGCTTAAAATTTCACTCTGTGGTTAAAATGTGTAGTGTTTAACCAGTTCCCTATTGGTAGACATTTAGGTTGATTTCAATGTTTATTGTAGATAGTGTTGCTATGAGAATCCTTGTGGTTACACCTTGATCCACTTGTATAATTTATTTTTCAGTTAAACATGTCTTTTAAAAACATGTATGTTTTGTTTTAAAAAATACTGTGCATAACGCACTTTTGGGGAAGTTGAGATGAAAATATAATATGACATTTCCTGAGATTTCTGAATCCTTTAGGAGAGTTCTCAGAATGGAAATGAAGACCAGAAGTCATGCTAAGTCAGGGCTGCCTAGACCTTTTGCTTATAGGGGTTATCACGGCACATACTAAACATCTGAACTCCCAGGCTGTGAGATCTCTGTATGTCTTCTCAGGAGTTGAAACAGAGGCTCCAGGCATAGACAGGATAAGGCAGCAAGACAGAAACAGGGAAAAGATGTGGGAATTCACAGAAATCATGGGATGATTGACAATTCAGTTTTGGACTGAATTTAAGTATGTCAGAGGAGCACAGGGTCCCAGGAAATTACAAGATAGTGAGATAAATGTGTAGTATTTATGTCAGTATTGCATGTCTATATCTGTTTTCATGAGAAGCCACTTTGAAGATATCAATATGTAATACAACCACCATTGTTAATTCCCTACCACTTTGTTT
>NW_004955442.1:4973933-5022566 GCF_000276665.1 Chinchilla lanigera
GTGTGGGCGAGCACAGACTCGAGCCCAGGTGTCTAGCCGCTCCTGGTACACTGGCTCTCGCTGCGCAGGACTCGTGGGGCTGAGGGTTTGTTCGCCCCACCCGCAGCCAGAGAAAAAAGGACTTTTTCTCTTGCAAATCAAAACACAATAAACTGGCACTTGCTCAGTGCCCAATATTATCGTCATCAATAAATTAAAATCTTAACTGGAAAAATTATAAATATTCAAGATGTCAAACATGATGATTTGATTTATGTATATTGTGTAATGATTAAGACAATCAAGTTAATTAACACAACCTCTTACATATAGTTAAAAAGAGCCTGATAAAACTTCAGTAACTGACCCAATGAAATGGAGATCCATGAATCGCCTAAAAAAGAATAAAAAATAACCGCTGTAAAAAACTCAGAGAGATCTAAAAACAAAACAAAACAACACACAAAAAACACACCCAGATAAGTAAAATTAGGAAAACAATGCATGACTAAATGAGAAGCTTAATAAATACATAAAAACCATAAAATAGAACCAAACACACATTCTGGAGTTGAAGAAGACAGCGAAAAAACTCAGATCAGTAGAGAGCTTCAACAGCGGACTTAGACATGCAGAATAAAGAATTAGTAAACTTGAAGACAGGAAATTTGCCGGTCAGAGGGACAAAAAGGAAAAAGAATGACAAAGAGCGAAGAATGTGTAAGGGACCTGTGGGACGCCATCGAGTGTATGAATAAACCAATATCATCGCAATGTTTCAGGTAGCCAAGACAGTAACTGAAGTAATTTATAGGACAAGACTCAGAACAATTTATAAGTCAGAACTCAGACATATAAATGAAACCAGGATGACTTTGTGATTATTTCTGAATTTAAATGAGAAGTGGGAAACCATTTTATAATTGTTAGTGGAGCTGAGATTATGAGAGGGAAACTGGAAGGGGAGGTTATTTAAAAAAACTGAAATATGCCTTGAGTTAGTTTGACAGAAGCTCTATAATCTAAAAGTTCTGGGGCATCACACTTCCTGACACAGCTTATGGTAGTTTTGGAAGTTCCTTCTTCAGCCTTACTTGAGACAAAAGCTAGAATGCGGTTCATGCGTATATATGCAGCATGCCATGATTTTCAGAGTGTGGTTCTTCAGGACCATCTGAAAGATACCAGCCAGTACATCTTTAAGTTTCAGCCTAAACCCATGGTGCTGGACAGTCTTGTCTGCCTAGCATCCATCTCAGCTCAGCTTGTACTCCCACCGTCTTCTCTGTCTTAACAGAATTATGCTTTTATGATTCAGGTGTACATCCAACTCAAATGATATCAGAAAACTCCATGAAAACTAATCTTAGGTTTGGATGTCTTCAGGGAATTACTCTTTTTCTGATGATGATTGCTTCAAGAATGGACATTTGACACAAGTTGGTCTTTTGAGTGATAAAGGGAAGCCTGTTGAAAGCCCCAGAACAAGTTTCCTCTTTCCTAAGATAAAAGCATGGGAATCGATAGCTTATCTGCTGCTGAATCAGTGTTTTACCTAGAACTGCTGCTGAAGACATTTATGACCCATTTGAAGTATTGAGGCCAATACTGAAGAGACACAAGAAATGGAAAGAATCTGGGTTCTTAATGATATTGCTGAGTTACTGAATAAACCTGCACTGAGCTCAGCTCTCTTTGTGGGCCCCTGCTAGGTAAGATAATAAACTTATTTATTGTTTGAGTTTGAGCTTCCATGAGTTGAATCCCAAATTCTATAACCATGGAATGAGAATCTCTGCTGATGAATTTGCTTCTGGTGATTTTGACATGCACTCAAATGTGGAAATCCCTGGAAACATAGAGGGGACACTGAGCTGGCCATCATGGATTCTGATCTTGCCTTTGTCATTAATTTTCTGAGTCATCTGGGACAAGTCATTTTCACTGTGTCTCATCTTCCTAATAGACAAAGAAAGGATAACCTACATATTCCTTGCTATTGTATCCTTTATTTTACCATAATGTAGTTCTAAGTGGGTGTGGCAGGTACCTGTGGCAGGACAGAACCCAAACAAAGGAATAGATTTTTACAAAATGCCTTGACATCAGAACTGTAGAGCAGGAGGAAATATTATTTCTATTTTAAACAAAAACTGACTGCAGACTTTTGTGCTTTCTAGCAGAATGGCACAATTAATCTCTGAGACTCAAAGGTTCTATTATTTAGAAAAATACCTTGATGGACGTTTTGATTCCAATAGGGGGACCCACTGTCCCTGCCCTTACAAAACCTGGTTGAGTGATGATGAAATGAGAGGGCTGT
The DNA here is from genome assembly GCF_000276665.1 of Chinchilla lanigera. Lineage (NCBI taxonomy): Eukaryota > Metazoa > Chordata > Mammalia > Rodentia > Chinchillidae > Chinchilla > Chinchilla lanigera. The sequence continues at coordinate 4,976,236 of NW_004955442.1, forward strand.
TTCTTATGTGCAATAGACTCTTTCATTTCTTGTACAGCAACTTTCTAATTGGGCTCTCTTCCCTCTGCACCAATACATTTCAGCTTCCTCCCCACCATTGCTCCACCATAGACTTGCTCATTAGAGTGAGGACTTCAGGATAAGAGAAAAGAAGGGAGATGGGATAGCCTAGGGAGAGGCCTAGGACTATGAACAGTGATTAACCATGGCCTTAGAAGATGTAGACAGAAAGGAATTTCCTAGGATCAGAGCAGTCTGTTAATACCAGGACAGGTGAATATAACATCCAGCTTTCATCTGTTACACTTGCTGTTCTTGTGCTGGGCACTTTGGGGGTAATAATGAAAGACTTGAGGACAAATTCAGTGTAACTGAAGATGAATAGAAAGATTGTGGACATCACCTGAACATATTTACTGAAAGGAGCTGATTACCTCTAGAGAGATAGAAAAATGCCAAAAGTGACCAGTTAACTTTAGTCTCCACTTCTGAAAATCCTTAGAACAATTTGGGATGATCATTAAGTTAAACATGAACAGTGGTATGAAGGCTTCAACCACTATTTCTGAATATTATGGAGGAGGGTAATACAGGATACTGGAGGGTTTGGGAACTTCCCTGGTGGATAGCAAACCCTGAGGGGGATCACACCTGGGTCTGTGTTCCAGTGTGAACGTTTGTCAGGGTGTTTTATAAACATGTAGCTCATGCCATCTTTTCAATGAACTGGCCAGATAGTAACTTATTAGATTCATCGTGGTATGTGATTTTTGAGGTACATGGAGCTGTTTTTCTAAACTTCCTGATGTCTGCTTAGAAACTTCCCAATTGAGCTTTCTTTCCTCTCCACCAGTATATTATAGCCCCCCGCAATCCACCAGGTAAGGAGTGATATCTTATTCTGATTTGTTCTTGCCTTTTAGTATTCCTTGTAACTTTTTCTTGGTAGTATGATGTGGTGTTTCCGGTACAAAGAACTGCTGTAAAGAGTAGGCCCTGGATGATGTGGTGGTAAGGTACAGACGGGAAGGGAAGCATTCTTCAGTCCTATGATTAGTCTTTTGGTGAGTCTGTGCCTCTGAACCGTGAATTTTCTAACCACTCTTCAGTTTTCTCTTTAGAGACAGAACAGCCAGAGCAGGCTGCGAATTTTAAAATGAAAAATTCCATCAGCCTCTAGATTCCTCATTCATATGAGGCAGGAGCTGGAAAAATTCAGTAGTGACAAAGAACCAATCAGATGCCTTCAAATAGAGACCAATTAAATTAGCAGCTTCATTGCTTGCTGAAGATTCTTTCTTTCTTATCACTAATCAAAGCCAGTCAGGGTGCAGTTCTGTGTGTAAATTTAGGTGAGACAGAATAGCCAGAGCAGGCTGGGGTTGGATATTTCCCTTCACTGGGGTCATTTAGGCTCTAAGAGAATTAGGCTGTGGTTAAACACTTCTCCTGAGGACAGATCTTGATAAGGAAAATAGAATGCTCTGGTATGTTTGAAAATGTTTCCTCCCCTCAATACCCTGGAAGCATAAGATTTTTCTCTAATATTCACTGTGACAACATGGTCAAACATGTGGAAGTAAAGTTCACAGAAACATAGGAGATGGGTGTACCATGCCTGTGACTGGGTCTCCCCGCGATTTTAACTCAGATTTCTCCACACTGAACCTCCATCAATTTATTAAACACATATCAGGTTTTCCTATGTTTGCACTGGTTCCTGTAATGGGTTTCATGTGTGAGTCTCTGTTCTAGTAAGGTATAATTCCCCAGATTTGCATCTCTCTCTCTCCCATCTTGGGGGCAGCAGTTTGCCCTCTGTTCTCACTTTCTCATGAACCCAAGAAGAATTATTAATTTTTCAGTTTGCTAAGACTTTTACTTGTGAGAGTGACAGCTTCCAAGCTCTTTACACACAGAACTGCACCCTGATCGGTTTGATTAGTGATAAGAAAGAAAGAATCTCCAGCAAGCAATGAAGCTGCTCATTTAATTGGTCTCAATTTGAAGGTGACTGATTGGTTCTTTGTCAGTGCCAAATTTTTCAACTCCTGCCTCATATGAATGAGGAATCTAATGAGGCTGATGGAATTTTTCATTTTAAAATCCTCAAAATCAAAGCACATCCTTAGCCTTCTCTCTCCAACTTTAGTCCTTTTCTTCTTTCTCCAACATTTCCCTACTAATCAACGCCATATTTTCACCAACAGTGGACATTGATTATTTCTAGATCAGTAGTTCAATCAGTTATTCAGTAGGTCACTTTTGCCCCAGAGGGGATATTTGGCCCATGTCTGGAGCCATTTTTGTTGTCATAACTTGGGTGGCAGGCAGGGAAGTGGGGTTTGCTACTGATAGCAAAGGTAGGGGGTGTCCAGAGATGCTGCAGTGAATGCATCCTACAATGCACAGACCACTTTATAGCAAAGTTTTATCCACTCCAAATATCCATGGTCTTGATATTGGGAACTGTTCTTAAAAGTTTTCATGTGATATTGTGCTTCACTTGTGATTTACCTTCCCAAGGATAACTGAGGTAGCTTTATGAACGTTGGGAGGGGGAGAAAGAGAGAGAGGAAAGAGAGAAAGAGGGGGAGAGAGAATTTAAATCTTCAGCAGAAGCTCCACTGCTCTTTCTGGGAAACACTTTGTCTTGGGAACATAATTCATTGCATCTACCAAGGTGATAAAAAAGAGCTTACTAGTGGGGAATAAAAACAAACAGGAAAGTCACAATCAGACTCACAGAAGATATCAGCGAGACACTGAAATATATTATTGACCAGTAGAAGACCATAGAAATTATAGTTCTAGATCCAACTACTTTCAGCTTTGTAAGGTGGAACCAAGCGTGCAGAATAGAGGATAACTGTAGTTCTATGCATGTTGAACTTAGTGCTCGCTTTGGCAGCACATACATTATGAATGTTGAACTTCATAAGATGCATTCAGCCTTTTTGTACACATTTGGATGGAATTTTCCCAATTTTGGCTCTTGTTTTTGGTGTTGGTGCCAACTTGGGGGGTTTTCTTAGTCACTCTCTCATCACTGGGGCAAAAACACCAAACACCTACAACTTAAAGGAGGAGAGCTTTACTTTGGCTCATGTTTACAGTACATAGCTGGCTGGCTCCAAGGCAGGCAAGGCATGGAGCAGAAAAGCTGCTCACATCTTGGTGGCCAGCAAGCGGAGAGCGAAGGAAGGAACCAAGGGGAGATACCTGCCTTCAGCTAGGCCTGACCGCCTACCAGCACATTTAGCAGTTCAGTATAGGGCCTCTATCCATGATCCAATCACCCATCCAATCACACGAGGCTTTGGGGGACACCCCAGACCTAAAGCATAGCAGGGATATACCATTGTTTTTCTGATATTCTTTTATATCTATGTGAGGGTGATTTTAGATGATCCAGTAACCTTTATCACAACAGATTGGACGGCACTGGATTATTTTAATGGTCTAGAATATGGACTATGTATATGTGTGCTGTCTTCCAATATCTTAATTGTCAAGTGCTTGCATTAAATATTGGCAGGAAAAGAAAATCAAATAAATCACAGGGATTTTAAAAATTGAGTCCTATTTGCTCATTGCTGAAGTGTAGCAACAATCCCAGTAGTTTAGTGATTTTGACTAAATAAAGCCACATTAACTTTTTCTTTTCTGGAGAAATACAAATTTCTGTTGGGCTCAGGGGTCCTTTCCTGATTGCCAAAGTCTGTCTTGCGGCAGATATGGAAGCCCTTGGCAAAGGACTTCTGCTCACCTACATTTTCTCTCTACTTTATTCAAATGGAAAATTAATGCATTAAAAGATCTGTTTCTATGGAAGAGGGAGGCAGTAAAGCACACTAGTTGAGTGTCTATGAACTGCTCTGTGATGAATTGTGGAAATCATTGTTTTTGTCTGCCAGCAAGTTTTCCCTTCTTTTATTTTAATAGCATGTTCTTCACAACCCTCCCTTGGTCTTTTGGACCCAACCATGTACCTATGTCCCAATTCTGGCCAATCATTATACCTCATTTAGCTAAACATACTGATTAGTCTTGGGTGGGACATCATTGCCACAAGGTTGAGTAGAAATCTTTCCTGGGATGTCACCATTTAGAGCTACAATAGCTGCAGACTTGCCTCTGCAGTTATGGTGATGCTGAAAGATACAAAATGGAGCAAACATGACCAATGCCATGTTTCAATGTCACATGGAAGGGCCTGTGTAGTGAGACAGCATGAAATCTAGGAGAGATAAGTAGTGATGGAGAGGACAGAGAAGAGGGAAAGACAGGGAAGAGAGAAAGCACGAGTTCAGCCCTACTCTTGAATCCCTGCTTCCCACAACACCCACTTCCATCTGTGGACAACTGTAGCATGTTTTCCACTTTTGTGAACAAATGCATTCCCCTTTTCCTCACTTCTTTAATCAAGAACCGCCTGTTACTGAAAGAATCCTTACCAACGCACTCTCCGTGCTTTAACCTCTGTGTCTGTAAGTGGGATAGTAAGGTAACCCACCTCAGAGGATTACTGCTTGGGTATAATGCTTCTACAACTAAAAACGGTGTATGATTACTGTTTGCAAAGACCTGCAAGCTAACAGTCTACTAGGGAGTTGAAGTGCAGAGTCTGTCTTTAATATTATGAAAATTTGGTCAGTAGGCCTTGATTGATGGAATCCAACGTTGAATTATAACTTCCTGACCCAAAGTTGAAAATCTTAAAATAAGTTGCTGAACGGTCCTTTCTATGTGTGGTTCCCCAGAGAGCTCTGTTGATCAGGCTGATTTTGCCACCTGTCTGTGTGGAAGTCTTTTGTGGAGGTAGGAGGACGCCCTGGGTGACTTCTCTGGGAGAGAGCCTGCTTGTGCCTCCCAAGTCTTCTCCCTTTTTTTCCCATCTCAGAGGAAACAAACAACATTTTCATGTCTTGTGTGGGACACACAAGGGCTTAAGTTTCCAGAAAAAACTGAATCTTGTATTTCTGAACCATTGCAATTCTTTTAGGTAATTAGAGCAGCTTCTCTCTACTCAGCTGGTTTGAAGAATACCCCTCCTGTGAGAAGAGAAACTCATCCTGGGTGTCTCAGAGGTCTTAAGATGAATCTATTATCCTGAATTGTTTATTTTGCTATGTGAAGTCATGCTTGGTCCCAAATATGCAAAGACCATGGCTGAGCAGAGGAATTAGCAGCATATAGAGATATAACTGAATGACTTATTCTCCCTGGATTTTTCTACAGAAAATAATAGGAAGGGAAAATTATGTCTACTGGTCCTTGCCAATTCTTATTTTATTTTGGGTGATGGATCAATGGCTTCTTTATCTTCACGAATGTCTAAATATTTTAAGGCTCATTTATTTGCTCTATAAAAAATGCTTCTACAAGTAGGGGTAGTTAATTATTCTTATTAAATTTCCTCCAAAAACCTGTATATAGTATAACAATGTGGTGGGTTTAATTTAAAATCAGTCCTGAAACAGTTAATGCTTAATTTTTTGATCAATTTTGCATGCCTATATCTGGAAACCTGAACAATTACTTTGAAGATAACAATATGCAATGTAACAACCATTGTTGATTTCCTATCATCTTATATTAAAATTCTATATTTTTAAAATGTTTTTGATATTTTTTATTCTCTTTAAAATAAAAAAAAATGAAGTCAGTCCTGGAAACATTTAAGTCACTTGTGGGACTGTGAAATCTTTGAGATCTATACCTTATTTTTACCCTCTCCCCCACATGTGACCTGATATATAGTAAAAGATCAGCAAAGATTCTTGAATGATTGCATGATTTTAGATGCCATCCACTGGCAATGGGAAAAAAGTCATTTCATCTGGAGTAGCCCCTCTTTTGTGGTGAATAATGTCCTCACAAAATCATGTTCACTTAGAACCTCAGCATGTGACTTTATTTGGAAATAGAGTCTTTGTTGACACAATGAAGTTGGCTTTATAATTGGTTAGGGTGGGCCCCAGTCCAATTACTGCCATCTTTACAAGAAGAGAAACACAGGGAAGACAGACTTGTGATGATGGAGAAATTGGAGCAATATTTCTACAAGCCAAAGACTGGCAAAAAATATCACAACCACCTGAAGCTACAAGAGAATCACAGAAGAGATTCTCTGTCTGAGCTTCAGGAAATTACCAAACCTGTTGGCACCTTTATTTTGGATTTCAAGTTTTCAGATCTGTGAGAGAATACATTTGTCTTGTTTTAAACTGTCCCATGCTTTGTATTTTGTTTTGTCAATATTAGGAAAAGAATATAGTCCCCAAGTACTTTATATCTCAGGAAGATAGCTTCTTGAAGGTCAGGATGTTAGAAATGGAAGTCAGTAAAAAAAAAAAAAAAAAAAAAAAAGCACTAGAAATCTTATTAGAGTTTAGTCTATAATATCCATATTTTTGGGCTGATGTCTAGTCCAGTCTTTATTGAACCAGGTTAGAAACACAAACTGGCCCTCCCAGATCCATCTACATGGGTCTCTCCGGTCTTCTCTCCCTCCCTCCCTCCCTCCCTCTTATCCACCCACCCTCTTTCCTTCTTTCCTTCCTTCCTTCCTTCCTTCCTTCCTTCCTTCCTTCCTTCCTTCCTTCCTTCCTTCCTTCCTTTTTCTTCCAGTGGTCTCAAACAACAAAGTTTATTTTTGAATCGCATTAGAATTTTGAAATTCTATATTGTTTTTAATGTTTTTAATATTTTTTATTCTCTTAACTTGGCAACAAAGAAAACTTCACACCTTTGTAGATTTCACAAAAACTTCACACCTTTGTAGATTTATGCCTCAGAGTGGTAAAGTTCCCACCATATCAAACAGTGTCAACAACAGAAAGAAGAAAGAAATAACTGTGTAACAAAACTTAATACTTCTGCATGGCACTGATATTTACAACTTCTGCTGATAATTTGTTTGCCAAAGAAGACAAGAGTCATACTTAATTTTAAGAAAAAGAGGAGAGGTGGACCAGTAGGGTATTTGTAGGAGGGTTTCATGGGAATTGTTGGTGAGCTATATTGCTATAACTATTATCACTGAGATAAGCATAAGGCTGTCATTAACTCAAGGAGGCCAGTGAGAGCACTATAGTCAGGTCCTAATTTACCTACCATTGTGCTGCTGTGCCCACTCTAATGGGGCTTTCTTGAAGATCTTCTCTAGCAAAACTACCCTTATCAAGGTAACTGTACACTTTCAAGTATGCCTTCTTTCTAAAGAATCATGCTTAGGAAATAAAGTGTATTAATCAGCTTTCCATTACTGTAACAAATACCTGAGATACATCAACTTATAATGATAAAAGATTTATTTGGCTCACAGTTTTGGAGACTGTGGCTCATGATTTGTTGTCCCCATTTTTTTAGGCCTGTGGTAAGGTAGTAAATCATGGCAGGGAAAGCATGGTGGAGAAAAGCTGCCTACTAAAGGCTGAAATGCAAAAGAAGAGGAAGAAAAAGGAGTGGGGGGTCTCAATATCTCCTTAAGGGCATTCTTTAGTGACTGGAAGGCCCTCCATTGGCTTTATTTTTTAAAGGTTCTGCCATATACCCAAAGTGCTGTGGGCTGGGTTCCATGAGTTTAAGACATGGGTCTTTGGGGGACACTTATTCAGACCATAACACAGATAGCTGTCAGGGCCACACAGGTGAAGCAAAGCAGGGAGTTGAGAGAGCTCAGAGAACTACAGAGCACCTGCGCCATCCTTCTGATGGCTGTTGTGCAGGCAGGTGGGCCCCAAAACGTAGACCTTGTGCTGTTTTAAAGAAAGAAGTCTTAAAACTGTATTTTAAAACTTGAAACAACTCTCTTTGAAAATAATGATAGCTAATTAAAGACCTTTTAGGCATTACATGAAAAAAACATCCAAAAGAAAAAGAAAACCCGAGTTTCCTTAGAACTTGTGCTTTTGGAGCAACATGGATGGCAAAAACTTCCAGCTCACTGGATTCATGGCAGCTGTCACTCAAGTGTCTGTCTGTTATCACTGATCCTTCTACTACTGTGAGATACAATTGGCTATGGGAGAACCAGCAGGCTGAATATTTTAAACAAAATATTTGTTTTATTGAACAAACACTTATGTGCCACTTACTTTGTGCCAGCCCTGTTCTAAGAACAAATATCAGCTCCTTCCATCCTGTAATAGACCCATAGGGAGATACTATTATCAATACCCTCTAACAGATGAGTCAGCTGAAGTCAGAGAGGTTTCATATCTCATCCAAGTTCATGCGGTTAATGAGGGATACAGCCAGGATTCAAACCCAGAAAGTCTGCCTCTAGGGTCTGTGCTCTGAGCGTTTACACCAACTGTCTTGGAAAACAAAGCAGAACCAATAATATTTGCCTTTTCTGTTTAATGTAGAATCATCCTCAAAATGGAGGACTAGAGAAGAATCAGATGAGCCCAACTGATCTGACCTTGATCATTATGAAAGCTTCCAGATAGCTTGGAAATGGACCCAGCCTTCTCTGTGCCCATTATGGGAGGTACCCCTGGGCCCTGCAAAGTGCCCATTCTCCTGTGTTCTGTACTGTGGCCAGATTATTGTGGGAAGGAAAGATGGCTGCTAAGCCCAAAAAACATGGAGAAATGAAGTATTAGTTTCCCTATAAAAGATAATGAGACCCAGAGAGATGATTTTAAAGGCTGCCTTTTAAAAAAGGTGGACGCAGCTGAATGCATTTCCAGCCATCAAAAATGTTCTTCATAATATGAGTGCCAAAGCTAAGGAGAGGGCTGGAGGATGAAAGGAGCATGTATATTTATATTTCAACCAGGAAGCTCCAAGCTCAGGGAGCTCCATGTGGTGAAAAGGAGCAGCCACTTCTATCTGCTCTTTCTTTTCTGAGCCCAGATGGTGTGGTCAAAATTGCCAAAACTCCACTGACAGAGTTAGGTATTGCCCTGGACCCCGCTATTCCTGAAACTGTTGCCAGTATAGACTGGTAGGGAAAATAACTCTGGATTTTATAAGCACAAATGAAATTTCTGCAGGAAATTTGGGAAATCAGTGAGGGTCTCTGGAAATGGTAAGCCTCTACACGGTTGAAGGCTGGTTTTGAGGACCATGATTATCAAGTTCTTGATTTTTGTGTTGAAGTTTGTTGGGTAAAATGAGGAAGAAACCAGCTGACTAATAATGGTTTTCATGCTTTGTGGGGAGAGATGGGTTTAGCTCTTTTAGAATTGAAGGCCATGGGAAACCTGGAAGGAAAAACTTGGTGGAAAGAAATGTGGCAGGAAGAGTCTACTAACCTGGGGTCAAGCTGCTTCTTCGACTTTATCTGCAATGGAGCCAGAAATTTTGGAACATGAACTGTAAACACAAGGCCCTTGGACAGTCAATGAAGACCCAAGAAAAGTCTATCAAGAAGGAACTCTGATCCACCCTTTGCTTCCCAATTTAGGCTGAAGGAGGGAGGGATATAGACTATACATTTAGCTGGTCTAGATGTTAAAACAAAAACTAAAAACCAAACAACAAAACACCTACATTTGTTCTGTCCCTTTCTGTCCTCGCAGCAGGCATTGCTAATCAATCACAGTGAACTTTCTTATGAGCCTTGTCTCTAGCAATTGTTCACATGGGAAAGGAACTGTATCAGGTCTCCCTAATGCCCTTTGTGAGAGCTTTACCTATTTTCTCTTCCTGACTTCTGATACATTGGAGAAAAAGAGTATAACATAATACAATGTTTTGGAGTCAGATCTCTATCCTCTTTCTGTGTGATCTTTCTTTGTTGTTTATCCAAACCAAGCTTCAGTTTCTTCTTTTGTGAAGTGAGGACAACCCAAGCATCTGCTTCTTAGGATTATGTTGATAATGATGGCATGGCGAGTGTGTGTGTGTGTGTGTGTGTGTGTGTGTGTGTGTGTGTGTAAATACAACTTCCTCAGATAATGCCATGTTAAATGCTCCGTAAACAAGGTGCACTCCATAAGGGGTCCCAGAGATGGGTTTAGGATATGGTCACATGTTGCCTGGAAGGTGAAGGTATGAGTGTAGACTAGGATTGGAAGGAGAGGAGGTGGTCAAAGGCTAGTTTCTGCAGGATCTTGAGGTCAGTGCAGGAACTCTTGTCTTTTCCCTGAGAGTAAATAGAGCAGGCCATGCACAGATTTTGCTATTCAAACTTCGCCTTGCTTCCTCCCAGTGTAGGGTTTATTCAAACTTCTCCCCTTTGCTAGAACGTTCTTTTGTCTCCTGTCCCAAGCTCATCCTGCACTCAGTTAACTCCAGACTTTTTCAAATCTCTTTTAACCACCACTTCATCAGGGAAGCAAGCTTTCCACCATCTCCCATCGCTCCTGTTCCATGCGCGCAGGGTTCCTGAGTACCTCACAGTAATTTCACATCCATTTGTGCTCTTATACTATCAACCTGACCTCGTCTGCGAGACTGTAAGCTTCATGAGGCTATAGCTCTGTCTGCTCTGCCCACCATTATCTCCCTGCCTGGTACACAGTGGACACCCAACACATTATTTATTAACTAAATGAAGGAGCCAGCATCAGAGTTGTGTTCTGAAAATGTTACTCTGGTCACTAGTGGGAAGACACTGGACCACAGTGAATGCAGGATCTTGTGGGAAACTAGCAAAGAGACCAACTCCAGAAACCAACTGAAAAGTTAAGTGGCCTTGAATCTTATATGCTGGTGACAATATGGTAGAGGAAAGTAAATGGTGTCAAGAGCTAAGAGGAAAGCTTTGCCTTAATAAATGACTGGCAGGTGTTTTTCTTCATTCTCCTTTGTTACTTTACATTTTACAGGTGCTTTCTTGCCAAATAATTTCCCCAAAGGGAGCTAAGAATAAGAAGGAAAGGAAAACATAAACTATTTTGCAAACGGATGGGGGAAGGTTTATAGTCCCCATACTAAGCAGAAGTGGGCATTACTCATGTAGAAAACCCTTTCCTTCCTCCACAGCCATCACCAACCTTTGAAATCCACACCTTGCTCTGCCAATTTGGAGCTCAAAATTCCCAGTAGGAGTATCTTATGAGCTCAGTGAATTAACTGCCGAGTCGAGAAGAACAGGCTTATTGAAGTCGTCAAAGCTGAAAGCTTGTTTGAACTGTGATGTGTCCTGCCGAGCATTTTATGAATATGCAGAATCAAACAGGAACTCGTCGAAGCCAGAGGGAGCAGGCAGAAAGGCTCTTTTTAAAATCTCAGCCAATGGAAGCACACATTTCAACTCATTAAAACACACAACAGGCTGTTATAGACACTTTCAAAAAGAGCTTTCTACTGAGTAATATCCTGGGGGACTTGTTTCCCCTTCTCTTTGTGGAAAGTTTTTCCCGGGGCAACACCACATGTTCTGAGGCAGGTGGCTGTCTCACAGGGCCGGACGGAAGTGGAGGGCAGCCTTCCTGCCTGGTGGGTGACAAATCAGATCTACGAGCTAGGCTTTCATAAAGCATGTTTCCTCCCCTTCCAAGCTATGTGTCTAATCTCCCAGATTCATTTACACTTTTCAGTTTGATGGTCTTTACTTGACAGCGTGGCCCATATGCTTGCTGCTTTTGATGGAAATGGTTCTGCTTGAATTCCCTTATTTAGTTTTAATTTCCTAATTTTAGGCTTTCCTCTGGGTTTCTTAACTACTTGTGAAAGTGTATGACTCCCTCTCCTGTCGCATGCCTCAGTGGAATACTCCCTCCCTTCCCCAAAGCCTGAAGTTCCCATGCGGGTCACCTTGAAGACTTCTCAGCCAAAGGCTGTGTGAAGATCACCCTTATTTCCTGTTAGTCCTCTCAGGAGCCCCTCCTCACACAGGGTGGCTCAAGATCCTGTCATTTCTTTCTTTGATATTCAAGTTTTCTCTTTCTTCATTTTCTTGAGTATCTGCATCTTTCTTACTTGACCTCCAAGTCAGTGGGAAGCTTCTATTCCCATTCTTGTCCTGAATATAGAACACTTAAGGGAAATTTCTAAAAATGTAACAAGGCTGGAGAAATAAATTTTGCTGCTTTGTATTGTCCAAATGCTGGATAATCAGACCCAACATTGTCTTTATCTTCTTGATGTCTGTCTTTGGTGGTGATTGGCAGCGATTGTACCAGCTCATCACTTCTGAGACCCACTTGCTTTCGGCCACGTGACTTTACAGTGTCCTCTCACTCTGACTCTGGATGGCCACATCACTCAGTTTGGCCAGTGTGACATCAGCATGTGTGATGAATAGAAGCTTGGAAATGGTGCCTGCTTGGCCTGTCTGCTTTTGCTGTTACTGCTAGGAGAAGGACATTCCCACTGGTCCCAGGGGAAGGCTGAGCAATACCTGGAGCAAAAGAGAGCTCCTCGAGTCATTCCAGTCAATGCGTTAATATCTAGATGAGCTCAGAAAACCTGTCAAATGAAGCAGACCCACTAGCTAACATAAGAACTGATTGTTTTAAAACACGGAGCTTTTGGGTAGTTTGTTAATGCTCTTTATTGCAGAAGCAAATATGTGCTGTATTCTGAAGATGTAGCAAAGATGGTTCCTCCTATCCTGTGCTGCTGTGGAGGATGTAGATTAGATATGATATCTGGGTGTGCTGGGAGGAGGCCTTTGTTGCAGTCACCAAGGTGTGTCAACTGAGTTAATTTCTTTAGGAGAGATGCTTCAGAGTAAGAAAGCTTGGAAACTTAACCTCTGAATGCTGAGGCAGATCAGCCCTCATTTCAGTGTTCCCCTTCTCTTTTTGGTGGGAGAAGGTCTGATTGAGAGGTGCTGAATCTCTCCAAGAGTCAGCACACTGCCTGCCTCTGACTTAACCTGGACATGGGCGTTAACAAACTGATTCCAGTTTCTGAACCGTAGTGGCTCTTTAAAAATAAAAATTGGAAAAACCCTTAAAACTGTGTAATCAAATAATAAGGGAACAAGAGCAGTTATTGCACTGTGTACCATTATCTTCAAAGAAGTTACTTGGAGTACAAGACATAATGCAAAAGATTCTTACAAAAAATAAACAATAATAGCACAAATCTTTCTCTTTCTGTATGTCCTTCGAGGCTCAGTTCAGAAATGAGACTGTATTGGTGTTTGCTACCTGGTCAAGCCTGAAATAGCTAAATCATTTTAGTAGTTCATCTTCCTAGCTCTTCCCATTCTGTCTCTGTCTCTATTTCTGTCTCTGTCCCTCTGTCTCTTTTTCTTTCTCACTTGTTAAATTGAAGGCCTCACAGTGAGCTCTGTCTCCAGCCTTTTTAAATTTTCATTTTGAATAGGCTCTCACTATGTTGCCCATACTGTTCTTGACTTTGTCTTCCTGCCCCAGCCTCCCAAATAGTTGGAATTAACAAGCACATGCCACTGCAGTTGTAGCTATAGTTTCTTTTTAAAATTCTATGTCTCCACAAGTAATCTATTTTCTGAAACCTGATTCATAACTCTAATTTTGTGTTTTTGTTTTTTTTTTTGTTTTTTTTTTTTTTTTTTTTGTTTTTCTCCGGTACCGGGAACCGAACTCACGACCTTGCGCTTGCCAGGCAGGCGCTTTTGCCGCTGAGCTAAATCCCCAGCCCCTAATTTTGTGTTTTTATGAAGAGAACTTTTATTTCATTTTTAAAACCATTTGAGGAATTGAATTTATTTAGTTTGGTTGTCTTCACCCCAAACACAAGGGTGAAGGAACGGTGAATGATAAATTTGGATTAGGGAGCACTGATGTCTGTTTTCTGCCCAGAGTCCACACATCGTATCTCTGGTAAATGTGTCCTCATTTTCCTCTCAGTTGCCATTTTTTCCCCATTTTTAGTCTACGTGCCTCTAGTGGAATTGACTCCATCTGGGTCTACCCCACCCACCCCTGCCCCCTCTGCTGGGAGAGCATGTGATCCCAGCTTGGCAAGTCAAACTCTCATACCCATCAAGTGAGTATTGTCACACCACCCAAGCTACGCTGATCATGACGTTATGACTGAATTCTGTGACTTCAGTTTGAATGTTCAGAAAAGAAGCTCCTGCTCTATCTTTCCTGTTGAACTTGGTGCCCTGAGTATCAGTCTTATTTTTCCACAGACCATCTTGTACTGGCAGACACTACTTGCTTGAGAGTGGAGCCTGTACAGAGGAATGCAGAGATGAGAGATGAAGACTGACACGGTCCTGATGACACCATTGGAACTGGATCCAGCCATTCCTGAAGCTAGCACTACCTCTGAGCCTTTCATTTTAATGCTCTAATTTCTTCCTTTGCTTGTACTTTTGAGTTAGGATTTCTTTTCCTAGCTGCCAAAAGATCCTAATTAATGTATGGTGTTTGGAGAATACAACTCCTTTTGCAAAATGACATAAAATTTATTTTGGAGGCTGCAATAAGGAGGGACTGAAAATTGACAACTATTTTTTTTTATTTTAAAGAGAGTAGTAAAAACATAGCAAAATACCAACATCAGAGACATAAACAAAAAAAGCAAGAACATTAAACATGATATGCAATAAATGAAGCATTGGTGAATTGATACTATTTTGACAACTATTTTTCAGTGAAGGAAATTGGTATTATGTTTGGGTAAAGGAGGAAAGGCAGAAGCCTGAAGGTGGTGTGAAAGTAAGAAATGGATCGATGTGAAATTGTTGCTTTCCTTGGCAGAATGGAGTATTTGTTTTCCACTATCTGTGATTTCCTGTGTGCTTTGACTGCCAGGAAGCTCCCTTTTATTCAGAAGGCTACATATGCTCTTTGTACCCAGTACATTGAGTTCTCTCTATTCAGCTCAGCTTGATTAACTTTCCTGAGCATCAATATACACCAGACCTTGTCAGAGGTACTGGAAATACATAAATGTTTCTACAGAGAGAAACAGGTATATGCACACATCATTGAAATGCAGTGTATTAAACTGCCACCCATCCTTAGTTTTCTGGTCCCAGTTCCTTGTTCTATATGAATTCATCATTATTTTATGGAATACAATTTAATTTTAAGCCACTACATATCCTCTCTGAGGTAAGGTGAAGAACAAATACATACACATAAAAAGATATATTTAAAGTTTCACTTCTCTTCAAAGTATCAACCTTAGCTTGGGTTTCCTCCGAAACAAATCCCAACACAAGATGTGATCAGGTCATTTACCTTGAGGACATGATCCCATAAACCACTGTAAAGAGGTGGAGAGTGTCGAGATAAGGGAAGAAGAAAATCCAGAAAGGGTTTCTGCTGTGGGAAACTGAAGTTCAGACCTTTTGAGAAGCCTCATGGAACACGTTTATCAAATTGTCCAGACTAGAATGCAGATTGAGCCTCACTAACTAGGAGATCCACCCAGGGCACTAGTTTCCCAGCACTCCAGGATGCCCTTGTGTGCCGAGCAAGGTCCCATCATTGCTTGTACAAAATAGCTAAAGGAGGGAAGGTTTATTTCACTGGCAGTTTGTAGAGATTTCAGTCCATAGTTGGCTGGCTCCAAGGCAGGGCGACATGACACAGAGGCATCCCAGGGGAGAAACAATCCATGACAGCCAGGCAGGAGGCAGCAAGCAGCGAGTCTCTCTTTTTTCTGTCCCTTTTTATTCCATCAAAGCTGCAAGCCTGTTGACTGGTGCTACCACAGCCAGGGTAGTGCTTCCATTATCCACACCCAGAGCTATGCTAACCCAGGTTAGTTATTACACACCCTTAATGCATATTCACACATCCAAAAAGCTCCATCTGTGAACACATGAGGTTTTGAGGGAATATTTAGATACGAGCCATGGCACAGGGTAACGTGACATTCAGCTTACTCATTGCTTTCAAAGATTGTAAGACCTTTTAACCAGATGACTTGCCAGTACGTATCATAAAATGTTTATAGGTGAACATGTTAACCAGATTCCTCTTTTAGGGAAAGTGAGAGCAATAACATTCTCTGAAATCTGCTGTGGTAATCTTCAAAACTGTTTAGATGAATGCACTTGTTACCTTATTTCATGATTTTGGGATGCTGCTGACTGCAGGATACACCATTGATTTACTAGCAGCTCTTTTTTGGGGAAAGTTGACATTAATGGTATATATACCACTTTTAGGCGATGTCCTAATTTCAGAAGAATTAAAATGTTGAGGGAAATAAAGCATCTTAGAAATAACAAAATGTAGTTTATTCTGGCTTCACAATATTGAGTATCTG
Source organism: Chinchilla lanigera (assembly GCF_000276665.1). Taxonomy (NCBI): domain Eukaryota; kingdom Metazoa; phylum Chordata; class Mammalia; order Rodentia; family Chinchillidae; genus Chinchilla; species Chinchilla lanigera. Next base: position 4,992,364 of record NW_004955442.1, read on the forward strand.
TTTACTGAGTGTCAAGCTTAAGTTTAGATTCTGATATGGTTCCTCCCCTAACTTAATCAATGCAAACATTTACTTTTTTTTTCTATGTTGTTTAAGTCAATTTTTTTTTAATTTTAAAAATAAAAGTAGGAAAACATTAACAGACAGACAACCTTTTACAAATTAGCAAAAGAACAGTACAGACAATACAGAGTTACAAACAAAGTGGTAGGAAATTAACAGTGCTTGTTGTATTACATATTGATATCTTCAAAGTGGTTTCTCATGAAAACAGATAGAGACATGCAATATTGATCAATCAAGGACTCATTGACAGTTTCTTTCAGCAAAGAAATAGAAGACAGTAGAGCAACTATGTTAACTATCCTGTATATACATACATACAAAATTTCTCCTTCTTTTCCTTCTCTTTTCCCACACCCCAGTTGCCCTTTACCCTTGAGTGGTTTCCTATCATTTCACAATGTCTATCATACCTCCGAGCATAAATTAACTCAGGTTTTACACTAGTGAGACAATGCGGTGCTTGCACACGCAGGTCTGATTTATTTCACTTATGTGTATGATGTCTAGTTGTGACCACTTACCTATAAAGGCCTCGAGTTTATCTTTCTTTATAGCTAAGTAATATTCCATTATATAAAAGTACCACAATTTTCTTATCCAGTCCTCAGTGGATGGACATTTGGGTTGCTTCCACAATTTAGCAAATACAAATTGTGCTGCTATAAATGTGGGTGCACATATATTGCTTGAAGAAATAGGTGTAGGCAGAGAGTTCCTGAACAAAACCCAGACTGCTTGGGAAATACTTCAAAAAAATCAACAACTGGGATCTAATCTTATTAAAAAGCTTTTGGCCATCAAAAGAAATCATCAGTAGAGTGAAAAGACAACCCACAGAGGGGGAAAAAAATCAGAGCCCCCAAATTCAAAGACCTGATCAAAAAATGGGCACCTGAGATAAATATTAACTTCTCAGATGAAGATCTAAAAATAGTAAATAAATATATGAAAAAATGTTCAACATCATTGGTCATTCGAGAGATGAAAATTAAAACAACACTGAGATTCCATCTCATTCCAGAAAGAATGGCTATCATTAAGAAATCAACGAATAACAAATGCTGGAGAGGCTGTGGGGAAAAAGGAATCCTTCTCCACTGCTGGTGGGAGTGTAGATTGGTGAAACCACTGTGGAAATCAGTATGGAGATTCCTAAAAAAACTAGGATTAGAGGTCCCATTTGATCCAGCTATTCCCTTTCTGGGTATCTTCCTAGAAGAATTAAAAGCATCATACCACAGGTAATGATTTTTGAGTATGTGCTTTCCATGCCAGGAGCAGCCCCAGCATTGAAGGATGCTATCTCATTTAGTCCTTACCACAAGCTTTTTAACTGGACACCACTATACTCACATATTAGATGAGAAAACCGAGGCAGAGAAGCAGAGTGATTTGTTTAAGTTCACAAAGCCAGCAAGCTGTGGACCTTGAACTTGTTGCCAGGCAAACTGCCATGACAACATTCTTAACCTGTACCGACTGTTACTGTAAAAGCTTGGGTCACCCTGGGTCACTTTCTAGACTCTTCTCTAGCCGGGTGAGAACTGGGGTGCTCCTTCATGGTGTGGCTGCCTCCAGGTGTGAAAGCTGATGCTTCAGAATTATCTTGCTGCAGAGTGCGGTCCCTGAGGCACTGGAGCCATAGCATGTTGGGGTTGCTTTGTGCCTGCAGAGTGCACGCCCCACCGGAGCTGGACCCCACCTTGGCCCCTTGAGCAAACTTCTCCCTGGACCTTTTATGTCCTCATGAGTACAAAGAAAACTTTGAACTGGATCCCTTCTTAGTTCTCTTTCATCTCAGGCCATCTTTGACCATTTTCTCTCTATTCTGCCTTCTGGAGAAGTCTGTGCTTAAATTAGTGTCAATACCAGTATAAAAGTATCTCACTACTGGGATGGTAAAGGAGCTGTATTTGTTCTAGGTTAAAGTTTCCCAAAGTGAATTTTGAGAAATGCTCATGCCATGCATTGATATTATGGAAAATAAAGCTGTTTTTTAAGGAAAGCAAAAGTTGAAAGAAGAGGAAAAGAAGGTCATGGTTCAGTGAGCTTGTGAAACATCAAGTTAAACAAAGTTCTGTGGGTGTCTTACTTGCAGGACTTCTTGGAGACTTTAACTGTCCTATAGTCTTTACCATGATGATTTCCTCATGGTATAGGACTCATTTTGAAATGTCTACAAACATAAGGATACTATCTTCCTTTGCTTCTCTTAAATATGTGTGGTTGGGGCAGCTGTATACCAAAGATATCCTGCTCTTATGACACCAGAGAGTGATTGCCCAAGTCAAACTGGGAAGTGACAATACATCATTCTCATGGGTCCATGAGTGCTTTTCCCGGGAATCGATACTAGAACGTACAGTAAAAGAGCCAGTCTCTTTCTACAGGATGCAAAATTCAGGAGCTCTTAGTACATTCTTAATATGTTGCAAGACAGGAGTCAAAGATGACAGATTTCCCCAACTGAACTACAATTTAATGGAGAAGCATTTTTAGTCCATTTGAACAGCATTCTCCTGAGAGTTCAGGACATTCATGCAGAGTGTATTTTTCTCATGCAATGAGAATTCCAAATGTAGGCAATTGCTGGAACTAGTTTCAACATGGTTGTAGCTGATATTTTGATAATACTCATGATATTTTTCTCTCACTCACAAAACAGTTGTTACTTCACCAACCATCCTTTCTGCATTCAAAACTGGTTCATGGAAGAAAATGTCTTGACAGCTATATGTAACTTTTTATCAACTCAGTTAAAACTTACCTAGGCCCCATAAATTCTTACTCAATCTTTTTTTTATTTTAAAGAGAATAAAAATAATAAAAACCTTTAGAAGCAATACAGAATTTCACTAAACAAAATGATAGGAATTCAACGATGGTAGTTACATTGCATATTATTGTCTTCAAATTTGTTGTTCAGATTACCAGATATAAGCATGCAACATTGGTCAAAAAATTTAAGCATGAACTGTTCCTTTCAATAGACCAGTAGAAATCAGCAGTACAATTACCCCAACTGTCCTGTGTATATACATATATATGCTTTTTGCCTTCCCTCTTTCCTTTTTTCTCCTTTCCCTCATCCCAGTTGTTCCTTCCCTTCAAGCAGTTTTTTTTCCTTTCACAGTATTTACTGTACCTTTCAGATTTTATTTACTCTGTCAGGTTCTTACAATAGGGAGACAATGTGATGTTTACACATGCAGGTCTGATTTATTTCACTTATGAGTATGGTCTCTAGTTGCATCCATTTACCTATGAAAACCTTGAGTTTATCTTTCTTTATAGCTGAGTACTACTTCATTGTATAAAAATATCACATCTTTTTTATCCATTCCTCAGTTGATGGGCATTTGGGTTGTTTCCAAGATTTAACTATGACAAATTGCACTGCCATAAACATGGGTGTACATATATCACGGTGGTATGATGTTTTCAGTTCTTCTGGGAAAATACCCAGAAGGGCAATAGCTAGGTTGAATGGCACCTCTAGTCCTAGTTTTTTGAGGAATCTTCACACTGATTTCCATAGTGGTTGTACCAATCTGCACTCCCACCAACAGTGGGGAAGAGTTCCTTTTTCCCCATAGCTCCTCCAGAATTTGTTATTAGTTGACTTCTTGATGACAGTCATTCTTTCTGGGGTGAGATGGAATCTCAGTGTTGTTTTAATTTTCATCTCTCAAATGACCAATGATGTTGAACTTTTTTCATATATTTATTTGCCATTTGTATTTCTTCATCTGAGAAGTGTGTATTCATCTCAGTTGTCCATCTTTGGATTGGGTCTTCGAAATTTGGGGGCTTGAATTTTAAAAAAATTCTTTGTATGTTCTAGATAGAAGTCTTTTGTCTCAGGGACAGTCAGCTAAAATTTTTCCCCATTCATGAGTTTTCTTTTTATTCTGTTGGTGCTTTCTTTTGATGCCCAAAAACTTTTTAATAAGTTGAGATCCCAGTTATTTATTTGTTGAAGTATTTCCCATTCAGTCTGGGTTTTGTTCATGAACTCTGCCTACCTCTATGTCTTTAAGATTTCTACCTACTTTCTCCTCCAGTAGATTTAGCATTTCTGTTTTAATATTTAGATCTTTGATCCATTTTGACTTTAGTTTAGGGCCTGGTGAAAGATATGGATCTAGTTTTAGTCTTCAGCATGTGGAAAGTCAATTTCTCCAGCACCACTTATCAAAGCACTTTCTTCCAATGAACATGTTTGGCCCCTTTGTCAAAGATAAGGTGGCTGAGTATTTGTAGTTGTGTTTGCATCTTCTAATCTGTTTCATGATCCTCAGGTCTGGTTTTTTTTTTTTTTTTGCCAGTACCAAGCTCATTTTATCACAGTAGATTTCTAGTATAATTTCAAGTCAGAGCTGGGTGTGGTGGCGCATGCCTGTAATCCCAGCACTCGGGAGGCTGAGGCAGGAGGATCCTTGTGAGTTTGAGGCCAGCTTGGGCTACAAAGTGAGCTCAAGGACAGCCTGAACTGCAGAGTGAGACCCTGACTCAAAAAAGACAAAAAAACCCCAAACAAACACACAAAAAAGCAGAAACAAAACCAAAATCAAGTCAGGGATTGTGATACTTCCTGCCTTTCCTTTGATGCCCAGGATTGCTTTTGCTATTCTAGGTCTCTTCTAGTTCCAGAAGAATTTGAGATATATTAATGGTATTTTAATCAGCATTGTATTGAATCTGTATAACAATTTTGAGTATGCAGGCCCCATAAATTCTTGCAGCAGCATTTCTTTATGCTTCCTTGGCCGTTTTTTTTGGTACTGGGGACAGAATGCAGGGTCTTTGTACCAAGTTACTTCCTTAGGCTTTTTTCATTTTTTATTTTGATACTCAATTGGGCTCAAATTTACAGTCCTCCTGCTTCAGTCTTCCAGAATGCTGGGATTATATGCATACATCACCATGCCTGGCTGAAAATATTTGTCTCATGTATTTCGAAGCTGCTAAGTAGGCTGGAAAATTATGTAATAGGATTTCCATTATTAGTTTAAACTAACCATGATTGATTTCTTGAAGCTGAACACATAGGCTGGCCTAAATCCACAATGTTTGTTTCAGAAAAATGGAGGAGTGAGTACTAGGTACTCAAAAAACAGTGTCTGCCATATATATGGGAATTCTGTATTTGGGTGAATATTCATAAGTCTCTGGGAAGTTTCCTACAGCTCAGAGAAATATTCAGCTATGGATAACTCACTACTAGTTGGTTAGCTTTGGTGGCTCTAGCTTCTCTCTCAGAGCAAACATGTGATGTATGAGAATTATAGCAGCAGGAAGAATACAAATATTTAAGGTAGCTGGAAGTTTTTATTCCCAACTAATGTTGTAACTCCCTTATCTCATGGCCTGGCTTGCAAATGATTAATTCCTGATGCTGGCCAGGGTTTTGTCCCTTTCATTCCTGATGGGTTTACGTCCTTTAGCTGTACTTGAATTCTTAAGTGGGTTCTTTACCTATTCCCTTGCTGTGCACTGACAGAAAACCTCCTGCCTTGTGATCGACATTGTCTTAAGCATGTTACAAATATCAACTCATATGATTTTTATAAAAATACTAATACCACTCATGAGACAGGTACTATTACTAGTCCCACATCTCAGATGAGGAAAGTGAGGTTTAGGGAGGTCACATCACTCATAGGTCAGTAATAACTGAGTCTAACTTGAACCAAGGCAGGATGGATCCTCAGTGCAATTTTAAGCTTACTCTAAGGGATCTGGGGGGATCAGATCTGAATCTTGGAGATTCTACTGCAGGGAGGCAACTTAGCACCTTTTCTGTGAGTCCTCTCTCTGCTGTATGCAGAGGGGTGATAGCAGAGAACCCATGTTCCCATGTAACCCTGAATAATCTCCTGACTCCAGCCAGGCAAACCATGGTACCCTACTGTGACCATTCATTGTGATATGTCAACTGAACTGGTGTAAGAAATGCCTAGATTAGTAAAGTACAGTTCTGGGTATGTCAGTAGGGTATTTTCAGAGATAATTGGCATATAGGCTGGCAAATAGAAGGGAGAAGACACACTCTGGCTGTGAGTAGTGCCAACCAAAAGGCTTGTAGCCTAGATGGAATAAAAAACATAAGAAGGAAGTTCACCTAGTTTTGAAAAGTTCCAGTCTTCTGGGTGGGTGTGTCTTTTGCTTTTGTCATCTTTTTTTTTATTTTAAAAATAAAAGGAGGAAAACATTAACAGACAGACAACCTTTTACAAATTAGCAAAAGAACAGTACAGACAATACAGAGTTACAAACAAAGTAGGAGGAAATTAACAATGCTTGTTGTATTACATATTGATATCTTCAAAGTGGTTTCTCATGAAAACAGATAGAGACATGCAATATTGATCAGTCAAGGACTCATTGACAGTTTCTTTCAGCAAAGAAATAGAAGACAGTAGAACAACTATCTTAACTATCCTGTATATACATACATTGTCAGCTTTGGACATCAGCCTCCAGGTTCTTCAGCTTTGCAGCACAGACTCACACCAATAACTGCCCAGTGAGGTTCTAGGCCTTTGACCATGGACTGTGCTGCGTCCCAGGTCCCTTTTGTTTTGCAGCTTCCATTTTCTTGGGTTGAGCATCTACTAGATCCTCTGGCTCTCCAGTATGCAGGTGGCCATTGTGGATTCTCCATCCTCTGATCCCATAAGCCCACCTAATAACTCTCCCTGCATAATTATGCACTTATATTCTATTGATTCTGTTCCTCTAGAAAGCCCTCACCACTACACTCACTGTTCACTACCAATGACTGCCTTCCCCTGGAGTCTTTAATGGGAATCAAAGGAGGGGAATCTTTTAGTCTCTGCCCTCCAAAGTACAAAACTCAAGAAATGCTAGTGGCTGTACTGACTGGGGAAAGAAGGGAAGGGAAGAGCTGATTTAGACCTTGAGCTCTATGGATCATCCTAGGAAGCTTATGACATCACTTTATTTTCCTTCCTTTGCTTTACTTGGGATTCTATGAAATGCAGCCCAGGTCCCTGTGGGTGTTCTTATTACGTGTTAGTTATTTATTGTCACTGCAGTGCTTCCTCCCACATAATCAGCAAGCTCAGCGACGAATACTACACACTTGGTGGGCTCCTGCATCTTCAGGGCTCCAGGTTGGCTGAGCTCAGCTGGACTTGCTCTGGCTTTGTGGTTGGCTATTATTTGGGTAGCTGGCTTTGCTTAATTTTGCTGGCTTTTTCACCTGCCGGTGGGGGGGCAGCCTGGGGATTGGTAAGGTTAGATTGGCTTTTGCTGGAGAGATGCCTGTGCAATCTTGGCTTCTGCTCTGCATGATGCCTGTCCTCCTGCAGACCAGTGTCAGCATGTCCTCACGGTGATGGCATAAAAGATGAGAGAGTAAGCATGCATAAATGTGTTTGTAGTCTCTGCATGTGTCATGCTTGCTTAAATCCTATGTCAAAGCAAGTCATATGGTCAAGCTTCAGGTCAGAACAAGAATCCAACCTAATGACATAATAACTTTTCAAAATCCTCGTCTCCCAGTGTCTCATATTGGGCATTAAGGTTTAACATACAAATTTTACAGGGACGGAAACATTCAGACCATAGCACCTCCATGCTATGGGATAATGGCTTAGAAAGAGCTTTTTATGAATCAATATTGGGCTAAACATGTTTTTACATTTTTAAAGAGTTGTGAAGAAGAAGAAGGAGAAGGAGACAAAGAAAAAAGAAAAAGAGGAGGAGGAAGAAGAAGCAAAGGAGGAGAGAAGGAGAAGGAAAGAAGAGAAGGTGAAGGAGACCATGTGTAGCTTGCAAAGCCCATATATTTACCATCTAGACCTTTATGGAAAATATTTGTCAGCTCCTGGTTTACAGCACATACTCAGAGGTGGTCTGCTTGGGTTCAGAATCCAGCTCTGCCACTCACTGGCTGAGTGACCCTGGGCAAATGACCTGGCCACCCAGACTTCTCTTCTGGATGACTGGGCAGCTGGCTTCTGCTCTGTGTGATGCTGCTTCTCCTGCAGACCAATATAAACTGAGGTTTCTAACAGTCCTGCTGTGTAGGATTTCTGTGAAAATGAAATAATCCCCCATATGTAAAGGCTTAGGTCAGTGCCGGGCATATGCTCAAGGCTGTAAATCCCACCTGGTGTTATTTCTGGACCTGGTCATGGTGCAGACTGCATGGCACGAAGTGGAGATTCTGTTGTGCTGTATGATCTGAGCGTGGGACTTGGCATGCATGCTCCAAGTTTTAGTTTTCCTATGCCAAGCTCCACATAGTCCCAGGGCATGCAATATATGGCATTCTTACTCACACTTACAGGTGGATCTATATTTGGATAAAAACACTACAGGGACATGCAGGCTGGTCTCACTCCAGCGGAAGAGCAGGTGAGTCAAGGCTCTCTCTAGCTATCCTGGCTCCAAGGTGCTGCTCAGCTGCCCCCACCAAGTCTTCTCTAGCTCTCTTGTCCTGCTGTGGTGCGGTATGGTTTCTTAGCAAAGAAAACGGCAACAGCTGTTACCAAGGTGTGTACCAGCAAGCTTCTTTGGGGATGGCATCTGTGTACAGCTGCTGCCAGTGCTGAGCACTGAGTCACCGTGCTGGGCTGTCAGGAGGCTGATCTGAGATGTGCAGAGGAAAGTGCCAACTCAGGAATGAAAATCATCACTTTATTCTCCGAAGTGATGGGGTACTGGGGACTTTGGGACTGAGTCTATAGGACCACTCCCGCACTCTGCCGATCTTGGTTACCAGTTGGAACTTGTTTGCCTGCTATCTTAAAGCCATGGAACCTTACCCAGCTTTTGTTTTCCTCATCTGGAAAATAGAAACTATGATAGTTCTTGGCTTGTGTGGTTAGTGGGAGGATTACTGGAGAATATTGTAAAGTAGAGCTTGGCAAATGATCACCTGCAAGCTAATTTTTGTATTTTCAAGGGTTTGAGAGAAATCAAAAGAAAAGTAATATTTGAAGACATGAGAAAATTATATGAAATCCAGATTTCAGTGTTCATAAACAAGGCTTTTTTCTGTACTGGGAGCCAGGGCCTTGATACTGAGTTACAGCCCCAGCCCTTTTAAAATTTTTTAAATATTTGAGACAAGATCTTATGAAGTCACTATGTTGCCCAGGCTGGGCTTGACCTTGCAATCCCCCTGCTTCAGCCACCCAGATGGCTGGGGTTACAGGAGTATCTCACCAAGCCCGACTCACAAGTAAGCTTTTATAGGAATACACCTGTCCTCAGTCTTATGCACATTGTCTATGGTGACTTTTGTGCTACAATAGCAGAGTGGAATGATTGAGACTGAGGGGGTCTAATCCTCAAAGCTGAAAATATTTACTGCCTGGGCTTTTACAGAAGTTTGCTGATGTTTGAGGCAAGAACTTGGATCCAAATCCTTTTTCTTGGGCTGGGGATTTAGCTCAGTGGCAAAAAACGCCTGCCTGGCAAGCGCAAGGTCATGAGTTTGGTTCCCGGTACCGGAGAAAAACCAAAAAAAAAAACAAAACAAACAAACAAAAAAAACCAAATCCTTTTTCTTGTGGCGACAAGTTCACAAAACACTATTAGAGAGTGTCAATGTAATGTGAGGAAATGAAGGCAACTGCTAAAGGGTGTGGTCAAGGTAGGTCACTGGAGCTTTGGTAATCAGAGTAGAACACAGCCTTCCAGTCATGCCACCCACGGGGTGAGGACATTAAGGCATTTAGTCATCAGACATCTCAGGTATTGGTTAGAGCTTTTCTGGGTAAAAAGAGCAGCATGGGTTTTCTGGCATTTCTAGGAAAAGGCATGGTGCCTTGTATTTACCAAGAGTCCCATAAATACTAGATGTTAAAAAAAATGAGTGTCAACTTTGGAAATTGGCAAAGTGTTGGTTGAGTCAGCTTTCATGTGAGCTTGGGCAGATATTTAACTTCTTTGTACTTCATTAAGACTGTAGTCAGGATTAAATGAGATAATGCTTGGCACAAGGAAAGTATGTCATAAATTTTAATTGTTATTAATACTTATTGGATTGGAATATATTCACATATTGAGTCAGATTCATAAAACTTTTATGAAAATTGTGTCTGTTTCTTTTAAAACCTCTGAGCATGTAATAAGATTTTGTAATTAAAATATTCACTACATCTGAAAGCCAGAGAAATTAAATATTAATGAGTTAAGCGGGGGAGCACGGGCTGATAGTGATGTTCTGTGGGAGTGTTAGCCAAGCGCAAGGGTGGCTGTGTCTGAGCATAGAAATGTCCTAATACTTAATTAGTTTCCAAGGTCTTTGCTGCAGATTTCATTGCCCTGGAAGTGACAAGTGAGGCTCAGGAAGTCCAGGGTGCATTGCTAAAAATCCTTTCGGTGTCCTTGAGAACTTCCAGTCCAATTTGTTTCAAAAAATTGATGTCTTGGTACACATCTGCCAATCTTTACGTTATTGGGGACACAGAGCTAACCAAGGCAAGGTCTTCATCTTTAAGACATCCTTAATCTGCCTAAGAGGTTCTTCCTCTTCCCATGAACATGTCAGCCCCGCTAATGCTACTAGAAAGAGACGAGGGAGGTTAACTCCGAGCTTGCAAGTCAGTGAAGATGTCTCTAGATTGGTGACAGGAGTGGGCTTGAAAGCACCAGCCAGATTTTGATAGTCAGAAATGAGAAGAGTAGACAGGTATTTCCAGCAATGAAAGGATAAGTAATGAGGCAAAAACTTGAAAGAATGTGGAAGACAGTGATTAGTACATTAGGAATCTGGCTGGAGCCAGAGGGATGGAGTTGGCTTCATCTTGCCATGGTGTCTTCCATTTGAATTGAACCTTTATTATATTAGCAGCAGGGACACATCTGATGTTAAAGGAGGAGGACTGACATAATAAATGTTCTGTTAAAAATGCTTCTGATTGAAGCTTGAAGGATCTCAGTGGAGAGGAGTGGGCATCAGGAAGTTCCAGTCAGAGATCCAGATGAAGGGTGAGGTTAGACAGGTCTTAGAAGAAATGGAATTTGGCATGAAGTGGTCTGAGTCTCCTAATAATGGCACGTTTCCTTCAGGGACTCAGAGGGACAACAGAAGCATGAAATAGATGGGATGATGCATTTTTAGTTGTGGTGCTGTATTTTTCAAAGCGTGTATTCTTTTTTTTTTTCTCTCTCTGTTTTTCTTCCAATACTTGTTCTTCTTTGAGGAGGACCTGGCAACTGTATCTTTTGGCTTCATCTTTTGGGTGAGTGAACTGTTCCGATAAAAGTTATTCACACTTGCCCATGAATCCAAGTGGTGTAATGGAAGGAGGAAGCAGAGAAGGAAAAAATAGTGATGGGAAAGGAAAAGAAAGAACTCCCAAAGGAGGTGGGATGCTGATTAGGGGAGGAGGACGTAGAAATATACTGTGACTCCTTGTTTTGTTCAACATTGAAGTGAAATTCATATAACATAAAATAAATGATTCACTGTTTTAAAGTGAACAGTTTAGTGGCACTTGGTACATTTGGTGTTGTGTAGTTACTACTTCTACTATTCCAGGACATTTTCATCACCCCAAAAGGAACCTCCTGCTCATAGGCAGGTACCTATATTTGTGACTTCCACTATACCCCAGAAATCACTAGTTGCCCTTTGTCTCTATTTATGTATTCTGGATGTTTCATATAAACAGAATCATATAAAATGTGATTCGTGCTTGGCTTGTCTCATTTAGCTTAAGGAAACAAAAGCATTTTACCAGGTGGTCTTCTTTTACAAGGAGACAAGTATATGCATGCAAGTATACTCTCATGGGATTTGTACCTGTGGTTCTCTTGGCTTTCTGTCTTAGTTACCTTTCTTGTTATTTGAGACAAAATACCTGACACTCACAAATTAAAGGAGGAAAGGTTTATTTCAGCTCATAGTTTGTAGAGGTTTCAGTCCATAGTTGGTTGGCTCCAAGGTAGAGTGATATTGCAGAGGGGCATTGCAGAGGAGAAACAGCTCATGGTGAAGCTTGCAGGAGGCAGCAAAGAAGCAAGCAACAATAGCAAGCCTGCCTCTCCTCTGCTTTCATTCCAGCAGGCTACCAGCCTTTTGGGTGGTGCCACCCACACCCAGGATGTGCCTTCCTTTATCCACACCCAGATCTATGCTAAACCAGTTTAGTTATCACAAACCTTTGATCTCAGGGTGACACCCACCCATGATTCAGCCAAATGAGTCCATGAGGCTTTGGGGGGCATCTATATAGAAGCCATGACGCTTTCCTCAGATGCACACATTGCTGACTTTCTCAGTTCACTTTACATCTCCATTCATTATCGTCTCCTCCCAGGACTCTTCACTAGAGGAGCTGGGCTGACCTGGGAGGGTAAAGACCTCAAAAGTATGTGCCTGGGCTGGAAGGAGAAGGGAGTCCCTCATGGTCATGGTCAATGTAAACAAACCAGTTTTGTGCCGCTGCCTTCTCTCAGCTGGTTTTAACAGGTGGCTACTCTTGCATGGAAGAAAACTGCTATCAGGAGCTAAAAAAGTATTTCATTGGCTAGGCAGCTTAAACTATATTTTAAAATACATTTATAAAATATAAACTATATTTTAAAATACATGGTTATATAAGAGGGACTTCCATTGAAAGATAGTACTTGGAGAAGTGGGTATGCTAGGCTATGCGAGGCTATTTGGGGAGGTACTAAGACTGGTCAAGAGGCAGAGGGAGTGAGGAGAAATGTGGGCAAGAGCCTTCATTGTAGTTTCCATGGGGCAGCGTGGTCAAAGCAGGGTTAGCAGCTCAGGACTGGATAGTTTGAAGAACTTCAGCAGACTCTGGGGTATAAGGGCTCACCTAAGTTTTCTAGTGTTTAACCCTGGGGTGATTAGGGAGAGAGAGATAGTCCCACAAAAATAGGGGTTGATTTATTTACTCTTTCAGATTTATACACTTGAGACAATACAATGTTTACATATATGGGTCTGATTTATTTCACTTAGGAATACGATCTCCAGTTGCATCCATTTACCTATAAAAGCCTGGAGTGTATCTTTTTTATAGCTGAGTAATACTCCATTGTATAAAAATATCACTTTTTTTAAATCCATTCCTCATTTGATGGGCATTTCAGTGGTTTCCAGGATTTATCTATGACAAATTTTGCGGCTATAAACATGGTTGCACATATATTGCTGAGGTATGAATGTTTTTAATTCTTCTGGGAAAATACCCAGAAGGGGAATAGCGGGTTAAGTGGGACTTCTAATCTTAGTTTTGTGAGGAATCTCCAAACTGATTTCCACAGTGGTTTCACCAATCTACACTCCCACCAGCAGTGGAGAAGGGTTCCTCTTTCCCCACAGCCTCTCAAATATTTGTTATTGGTTTATCTCTTAATTATAGCCATTTTTTTTCTGGGACGAGATGGAATCTCAGTATTGTTTTCATTTGCATTTCTTGAATGACCAATGATTGAACATTTTTTCATATATTTATTCACCATTAGCATTTTTTCATTTGAGAAGTGTGTATTCATTTCAGATGCCCATTTTTGGATTGGGTCTTTGAATTTTGGGAGACTGATTTTTTTAATTCTATCTTTTTTTTTGTTTTTGACCAATTTTGCATGCTTATATCTGGTAATCTGAAAACTAATTTGAAGACAACAACATGCAGTATAATAACCATAGGTAAATTCCTACCATCTTGTCTGGTGAAACTCTGTATTATTTCTGAATTTTTTTTGTTTTTAATTTTTTATTCTCTTTAATGGTTTGATCAGTCTTTCATTCTTACATCTGGTAATCTGAGCAACTTCACTGAAGATAACAATATATAATATAACAACCACTGTTAATTTCTATCATTTTGTTCTGAAACCCTGTAACATTTTTATTGTTTTGCTTTGTTTTGCTTTTGTCTATGTTATTGGTATTTTGCTATTGTTCTTTTTCATTATTCTCTTTAAAGTAAAAAAAATGGGGGTTGGGGTTATGGTGTCTGCATTGGTAGGTTTACATATGAAAGGTGCATCCCAAGCAAGTTGTTTATCCTTTAGATATAGGCTAACTCTGGGAAGGGGCCTCCCTCTAGGTAAGCCAGGCCACAGATGTCAAAGCGTCAAGATATAGAAAATAAAAAGATAATGTGGCTGCTACTTCTTGTGGGACTTGGTCCCTTGATTGGTTTTTCTGCCTTATTTCCCTGGAGGAGGGTCAAGTCTACCCTGTGGAGTTTGAGTATGGAGCGGGGAGCTAAGACAGGAAATTAAAATCTTCTGTGTGGCTCTTCATGCACACTCACCTCCTGGCTCTGGTGCAAGCTGCTGCCTTGTCTTGGGAGCTCCTGTCCTAGATGCTTGGCGTAGAGATGCGCGCTTTCTGTGTAAGGGCTTTTCTGGGCTCTTGGGAGCCGTTTATTTAGAGTTTTTCATTTAGGGGAGATTGCTCTTTCTCAAATTGCTTCATGGTGGTGGCTGCCTCTTCTTCATCTGATCAGCGCTGCTTCTTAGAGACATTCTAAACCATTTTCTCCTGTTATGCCATATGTTTTTTCCTTTGAGTCTGTAGTATTTTATGCTCAAATTCTGGAATAGTGATGTGGAATTTCTCTCCCCACGATTTCTAGCAGGTGGCTCATCTCAGCAGCTGGGAATGGCAGGGGAGGGTGTAATAGGGAGTAATCAGGTTATGCCAGCCTCTGTTCATCTGAAAATCCCTCTTCAACTTTCCCTTGGGGACCATTCCCTTCTCATGTTTATTGTCCTTTAAGTTTATCTCTTACATGTGTTGATGTTGGCTATTGTTTGACATCTATTTAAGGAGTTCTGCATCTGCTTGCCCACATCAGAAACACTAAGGCTCTCCACACAGTGAAAATCAGATTTCAAAAGTGATAATGGAAACATTGATTAGGCTCTACTGTGTGCCAGACATGTGCTAAGCATGTTACATATGTGAACATATTTGTCCTTCCCAATACCCATTTTAGGTTAGTGCATTATTATACTCACAGATGAGGAAATTACAACAAAGAGATTTGCTAGAGGCTGCAAACATAGAGTGAGATCAGCATTTAGAGCCATAGCTGTCTGATTCTAGGATTGTATCTACTACTTAATAATGATATGGATGGGGGTCATTTGATACTTATTCCCATGTTAGTGATTTATATGTTTTTCTCTGCCTAGTAAAGTCCTGGGAACTCCAGATTTCTAAGAGTTATCAGTGAGACATAGAAGTGACACTTCTCTGACAGTCACTGCAGGCTAGCTATGTGCTAGGAAGAAGAAATGGATTTTGGTGAACAACCTATGCTACATTAAGTATCTTTAAAATTGTGTTCTTTCCATTTTCCCTCTGTGTGTCCCTATTTTCCAGAAAATGATCTTTAATCATAGCAAACCCCGTTTCTGCAGGGATGAGACTGGGAAGGACTCGTGTCTCCTCTCTTTTACCCCTTGGGAGGAGGTAACAGAGCTATGGCAAAGGAGAAGTTTAGAATTTTGGGCTTCTCATTTGATTTAAAACAGCTGCCTGGAAAAGATTTCCACTCACGGTATGTGATGTTACTGACCAAGAAGAAGAGCTTGGAGTCTTTATTAATTTCATGATCGAGTGTGTGTATGAGTGTGTGTGAGACAGGAGTTGTAAATTCAGTACCCATGGTGCCTGTATGGGTAACATCAGTGAGCACAGCGGACTGAGTAGGTACTGAGATGGGATGAGCACTTCCTGCTCGTCAACACTGGGCAGCATTTTCTCATCCCTGGCAGTTTTGCATCGGGAGGATGTGGGTTCCATGTCAGATACTCTAATTTTCTCAATAAGTTGGGCATACAGGTTTTAATGTGCAGCCACCTTACTGTTCAATGTGGGCAACTAATTCAAATAAAAGTAATACTCCAGGTCAACCACGGATAAGTGTTTTTAAGAAAACAAAACAGACAGAGTGCAGAGAGTGCCTATGAGCAAGGGGGATTTTTGGGCAGCCTGGAGGAGTGGACATCAGATTTAAGACCTTAATGGTGAGAAGGAGCCAGCCCTTTGAATGGAAGGGGAAAGAAGACTTTCAAGAAGAGGGAACAGTAAGTGCAAAATCCCGAGGTAGGTTGGTGTGTTCTGGGGATGGAATAAAAATCAGTGTGGTCCGAGCATGATAGATAATGGTAGGTAATGAGGTCAGAAAGATAGGTAGGGCCCAGACTGTGCTGAAAATTGGAAAATCGTGGTGCGGGGTTTAAATTCTTTTCTAAATGAGATGAGTTATAATATCTTTAGCAAGTCATAATCAGGGAAGTAACAGACTCCCGCTCAGGTTTTGATTTTGCTTTGTTTACTTTTTTGTGGTGCTTGTGGTTGAACCAAGGTCCATGTGCATGCTGGGCAGGTGCTCTGCTACTGACCTACACCCCAGCTCAGCTTAGGCTTTAAGTGATCACACGGGCTACTGTTTGGATAAGGACCTTGGTTTGATGGGAGTGTTTGAGACGTGCCTGATCTTTGCTACAATGCAGTCATTAGAAATTGCCAGGCTCCAAAGGCACGCAAACCTTTTTCTGCATCTAGTTGAGACCATGTGAGCTGAGCACCTCTCCATATTTCTTCTTTTAGTATAAAATTCTACAGAGGAGGTTGGTGGGAGTAAAAAAATCTATCAGCTCTCATTTTACCATGTATTTAGGAAAATAACTTTTCTCTTGCAGAAGAAATTACATGAATTATGTTTAAATTGGTGCTAAGGTAATAAAATTACATGCTCAGGACTCTTCTAAAAAATTGCCTTTGTCTGGCAAGGTAATTTGAGTGAGGGAAGACAATCTCCATTCCTGCTGCATTTTCACGTAGAGAGGGAATGGGGAAAATGGGCCCCACTGGTCTCTGGCTGCATGTTCTGACTCTGCACAGTTCTCCAGTATTTCTTTAATCACACAGGGAACTTGAGGATGCAGATCTATGAAAGGAATGACTGGGATTTTTAAAAATGTACATTTTATGAGGAAACTTCAAATCACTAAATGGAGGGCAGGGCAAATATCCTTAGAGCTGGGCAGAAATGGGCTCTGATACCATGTGAATCAGACTGAGTTTTGGTGCCAGCGCTCTGCTGGTTTGAAAGGAAATGTATAGAAATGCACACGTGGTGGAAGAAATCTCTTTTGCTTCCAGCACAGTAACAATTTTTAGCTGACAAGGAAAAAAAAAGTCATCCTTACATTAATGTAAGAGAAAACCAAAGGAAAGAGACATCTGTTCGTAAGTCTTTTTTTTCTTGGTGAAAACTGCAGTTGTTTGTAGGCAAGTTGACATATGCAATGTCTCTGCCAAGGCCACAGAGATAAGGCTAAGGCACAGGGAATGTGTTTAATGGAACCGGAAAAAAGGATAGTGTAGGCCTGGAGATGGATCCAATGAATATCCTTGTTTGTGTGAACTGGGATTTCACCTTTTAAAATAAGAGTTCTCCACTGGGGGTGGTGGTTCTCTTCCAGAGGACCACCGGAAATGTCAGGAGACATTTTCAGTGGTCACATTCAGAGCGAGGAACCTACTAGCTTGTAGTGAGTAGAGCCCAACAAACCTTCTAAATGTCCTACGAGGCATAGGATGATATCCCATAAGCACACCCGTTCACCTGAATGTCAATGGAGCTGAAGTTGATAAGCCCTGTTTTGGAATTTCAGTTTCTCTTTCTACAGAATGGGGATGCCTGCGGCACCGCTTCACCTGGTTGTTACAAGCAGTACAGGTGCTATTGTGCAGGTGGTCATTTTCTCTGTCCATTGAGCTCTCTAGTGCATCCTGCCATTTCATTTTCCTACCTAATTTTCTACACCATAACCACAGAACTCTTCCTAAAATGCAAATTGGAACCTGCTACTTCTCTCCTTAAGAGAAGCCATGGTTGTCCACTGACTTCCATCATATTTCCAAGCTGGATTTTGTGACCTCCTGTTTCCACCTTGCTTCCCTTCTAAGCTCACCCCAAAATGTAAGTCCTACCTCACTGTCTTTCCCTTTTCTGATCCCGTACATCGTTGTGCCTCATCTGGCCACATTCCCTTTGTCCCAGTGTCTTAGCGTAGGGAAATAAGGTGTCTGTCATCTGTGCTCCCACAGTGCCTTTGCTTATCCCCATCCCAGAGCTTGTAATAATATGTCACTGCTGCCTTTAACATTTTTTTTCATCTTCTCCAAGGTGTGAGTACCTTGTTCACCATGGTATTCAAGTAAATGGTCGAACATTTACTGTTCAGTGAGTGTTTGATGAATAACTGAGTGGTCAGTGAGATCTGTATACCTAGCCACTTCCATAAGAAAACAACTGACTTTGGTTTTCTCCCTTCTCCTTTCTTGGTCCACTCTGCCACAGTCATGGGAATGAGCCATCATCCCAAGGGAGAAGGTTACAGAGAAGAGCACAGTAAAGCAAAGGGCCAAGATACTTTTAAACCTTGACTCACGGCCTTGGCATAATCTGGAGAGAAGTGCCCTTGTAGGAGGATAATCTTTCAAACGACTTAACTGCTACTTTCTGGAAAGTATGTTAATCAGGAAGACAGGAGAACTTTGTGAGCTGCCAGTAGCCCTAGGCAACGTGTGTGCACTTTGGTGTATGTGGATTCTGGACTATTTTTCTTTGTGCATCCTTGTGAGTTTCACCTTCTGTGGAATTTGTTAAGCCTCTGGAGGGCAGAACAACCTCTGCTTTGTCTCAGAGGGACCTGGGAACCTTACACATGCCTCATCCAAGTGCAAGGCTGAGAAACTTTCCACTTAAGAATTTCTCCATAAGGATACGCAGTGTCCCCATTTTACAGATGAATAAACTGAATATTCCAAGGACAGTGAGTAGCTGTATCTACACAATGAATTAGCAACAAAGCCCACGGTATAAAGTAGCATAATTTCACTGGCGACAAATTATAGAAGCTGCGATGTCTTTAAATTTAGAAAACAAAGTTAGCTCTTGTCAGAGTTGTGAGGCAGTTTTGACGTCTTCTGAAAGCCACTGCTCCCATCCAATTTTGTGCTTAAAGTAGGAAGCAAAAGCTCCCAGGGACACACGGGCGCGTCTCTCCTTCCATTTATCAGTATTTTTGCCTCTCATTATATTCATGGCCTAGTTTTCGTGGGCTTTTTAGATGTCAATGAGCATATTACACTAGGCATTGTCCTTGTACGTTTTTGAAGTTCTTTAGGCATTATGAACAAGGTGTTAGACCTCAGCTGGGTGCCACAGCCTACTTTGGCTCTGTTCTATTTCCTTAAGAAATCTAAAGGAATGGTGTTGTCATCTTCCAAAGCAGAAGTTGATAATGAAAACTGCTTCATGTAGAGAATGATCCCCTCTTCTTGGAGGCAGCAGATAAATTGCTAAAATTGTGCAAGATGCTACTCTCTTCCAACTAACATAAAACAAGTGGAGAGCACTGGAAAATGCAACATGATTTTAGGGAGGCAAGACCTTTGGTACCCAGCCTGGGGGGAAGGGAGCCAGTGCTCTACATTCTCATTCCAGGCTGTGCTTGATGGGAAACCATAAAGCAGCCTACCTGAGCTTCCTCCATCCTGGGTTTACGGACGCTTGGGAGCATTGGGTGCTGTCTCTGGATCAAACCTCTGTTACTGTGGGAATTTCGGAGACTTGAGTATGGTTTTTTTTTAAAATTTATGCTTGGGCTTTACCCAGCCAAGTATAAAAGTGATTAGCAATTCTCAGCAAACTCCCCTGAAGCTGTCTTGGCATTTGCAAGGTTGAAGGGAGCACGGAGGGAATTGCGTTCCAAGGTTTGGAAAGAATTGCGTTGTGCTGTGGGCTTGCTCCTCAGTGGGTGGAGAGAGCTCATGTAATCTAATTTAAGGAAATTCAAGGAGCCCCACTTGAGCCTCAAAATAGACCCCCTTTAGATTTCAGAAATGTTAGCATTCACATCCACTCTTATATGTCAATCTCATCTTTCTACAACTCCTTGCACAGGGGAAATACATAAGTCTGCCACACTGCCATGTGGAGGGTCTTTCTTGACAAATTTGTATGTCCATATGAGTTTCACCTCTTGGCTGTCCGTACTGGGTGGCGGGGTGAAGGACAGAAGCTAAAAGATATAGAAAAGTGGCTGCACCACTTTGGGTGATTGCAAGCTGGTTCAGTTGACTTTTGTCCTCTTTTTACATACCAATATATACAAAGCCAAAATTTGGGTTTTAACAGGTTGAGGGTTTGCATGGGGCTGTATTCCTTTCAACAGTCAAGCTGTCAGAAGTGAGGGGAATCTGGAGCCTGCCAGCCTGGATTTATATCCTGATTCCAACTTTAACTAACTCTGTGACCTTGGACAATTTACTGAACGCTTCTGCATTTCAGCTTCCTGAAGCACTTGAACCAGAGGCTTGTTTGAAGAAGTAAGTTAGAAATGCATGCAATAACATAGCTTTTCTATTCTAGTACTTGTACAATATATGCAAGACACTCACTATCATCCCCAAATGATGGGGTATGTCAAAGGGACAACTGAAAGAGTTCCCAATGGCCAAATCTGGAACACTTTGAGCAATAAAAATGTAGGACTGCATAATGTGTAAAATAAATATCAATGAGTCCATACTGATATACATAAAAATGGAAACCATAACAAATGGGGGAGAAGAGACCAATCTCCCATGCAGCATTCTATAGTTTATGTAGACACTCTACTCTTGAGGAGGAAGAGCAGGAGGAGGAAAGCTACCTTGTGCTTTAGAGAGAGTTGCACGTAAGTGGCTGCCTTCCAAAGAGCTCAGTATAAAAGGGGAGAAAATATAAATAAATACACAGGGCAGAAACCTGACAAATGCTGTCTCAGCCAAGCGATCAAGGTGAGAGTCAACAGTTATAAATCATGTTGATACATGCCCTTGATAAGATGAATAAAAATGTGATCTTCCTCCAAACACTCATAATCCTAGTCTAATCATGAGAAAACCATCTGGTTAATCTGCACTGGGGGACTCTTAAAAAATATATGACTATTATTCTTCAAAATTGCCAAGGTCATCAAAGCACAGAAAGTCTGAGAAACTCTTACCACCAAGAGGAGCCTAAGGAGATGGCAACCGAATGAGATGTGGTCTCCTGGAGGGGATCCTAGAACCCAAAAGGGCTCTCAAGGTAGAACTTAAAAGAATATGAATAAACTGTAGACTTTGGTTAATAATAGTGTATCAATATTAGTCCATTCATTGAAATAAAGGTTTCAAGCTAGTCTATAGTGTTAACTATAAGAGAAAGTAGGAGTGGAATACGCGGGAATTCTCTGTTCTGTCTTTTCAGATTTTCTGTAAATGTAAAAATGTTCTGAAAACTAAAGTCTATTTAAAAGTTAGCAATAATAACTTTCTGGGGTTTTCTGATTTGAAAAATTCAATACTCCCAGGAGGATGTATTAGGTTCAAGAGAACCTTCTTTCCCTTTAACTCCCTTTATTAACTGTTCAAGTCGCTTTCCTTGTTGTTAGGACAAAATACCTGGCACTTGCAGTTTAAAAGAGAAATTTATTTTGGATTACAGTTCAGAGGCTTTAAAGACAGAAACAGAATTGGCAGAAGGGTCTTGGCAGAGGAAAGCTGCTCATTGTGGACAGGAAGTGGAGAGTGAAGGGAAAAGCTGGGGAGGGAGATACATCCTTCCAGGCCACTGTCAAGGATCTGCCTCCCTTAAACCAGGCCTTATCTCCTAACAGGAAGTCAGCTATAGTGTCCCATGGCCCAATCATCTTCCACATGGACTGCCTGTGAGTGCAGGAGGTCTTCAGGGGGCACTTGTGACCTAATCCATAGCATTAGCCAAACAGTCCCATTCCTTTTGGCTGTGATTGGTACACCTCCCATGTTGTACAACACAGCACCGTATGCTCATCTAAAGGAAGACCTATCGATTCTGAAAATGGCAACCTGACACCCAGTAGAATTCATGTGCACTGAAGAAAGGTGTTCAGTTCAAGTAGAATTTAGTTTTTAGACCAGAGAAAGTCAATCATTTCTTTCTCTGCCAATACTGTCTTGTACATACCTTGGCTGAGTCACTTTTCATATTGGATTTTCATTATTCACCATCTCTACCCATCTGTGAACTCTCTAGTAGAAGAGAGCTTTCTCATTTATCTGTGTGCTTTCAGGCCATAATCCAGTACAGATGACTCAGAAAATGATGACTGAGGGGCAGACCAGTCAAGAATGCTTAAATATGCAGTGCTGAAGGTCAGCTTGGTTGCCTGTGACACAAGAAGAGACACCGTGACAGAGAATATTTTCCACACATGACCACAGCAGTATCTCTTATCCCACATTCTCTTCTTTCAATATAACTTGCTACTTCTGCCAAAGCATAATGAAGTCCATATCCCTTCCCCTTGAAGCGAGCAGACCTTGTGACTGTGGTAACCAGTAACATATGGAAGAAGTGATGGTATATGAGTTCTGAAGTTGGATCATGAAAAGATCATGTACTTCTCTCCTGCATCTCTTGGGCTTCTCCCTCCTGGAACAACGTCACCACACTGTGAGCATGCCTGAGCCCCTCTATAGAGAGGTACCTGTGGAGAGGAATTGTGATCCTGATCTACATCCTTAGCCAAGCTTCCAGTGATGGCCACCATGCACTTGCCAGCCATCTTTGAATTAGATTCTCTCATGCCTAGATAACCTGTTCCAGCAGATGTCCTGTGTAACAGAGCTGAGGTGTTCCACCATGTCCTCCCCAATCCATAGGTTTGTGATCTCAGTCAGTGACTACTGCTTTAGGTCACTGTATTTTGTGTTTTGTGTTTTGCATAGATGGATGACCAGAAAAGATGGGCAAATAAAATCCTTTTGATCACTCAAACTAAGTCTTGGGAATTATTTTGTCTCTCTTGCTATTTCATGAAAAATAAGACAGAATACGGACACTGGAATTTATCCCCATGAATGGGAATTGACCAAGTGGGATAGAGCCATATTTGGAAGTGTGTAAGAGAAGGTTTTCAAAAATAATCAATTAATGAGTGGATCAATCAATTAACTAATTCAGCAATTACTGTACCTGAGTACTTGGTGAGTAAGACAGACATAGTCCTCTATCTTCATAGAGCTCACGTTCCAATGAGAAAACTAAATAGTCACACAATTACTTTTAATTAACTCAATCCCAATGGTTGAAATAGCTGAGGATATTTACCCTGAGATCAGCTTCATCTACTATGTAAAGGATTGTGCCACAATTCATCCACATGGCACGGGCTTCCTCATAGCGTGGCTAGAAGGCTGTTCGATTTCACAACTAGCTGTTCTGTGGCTTGCACTCTGACTCTGCAGTACACAGGCAGCCTCGAAGCTCCGTGATCTGCAGTAGGTATTTCTGACCCTGGTCAGAGTTGATCCAGGGTCAGATGCCTGATGCAGGCTGAGCCAAGCATAGTCTTGTAGCTGTAGGGTAAGGTTTATTAATGGTTGCGATGGCAACAGAAGGTGTAATGAATCCTTCTCATGCTGTGGGCCCTAAATCTGCCCTGGGTTATACATTTTCTGAGCCCAACATTTTCCCTCTCCCAACCCCACTTTCTCCTCCCTGTAGCTCTCCTTCTTTCCCCTCCTTTCTCCCTCTCTATTGATTTAATCAGATATCTTAGGATCTTTCTGGTTAATTCTCATTAATGCTAATGCTTGCTAGAATTGTTTTTTCATTACTTGGCAATAAAACCAAACCTTCACTGGTACAAAGAGTAAAGAGGATTATCCTTGTCCATTAAGACTCCCAAGGGAACCTTAAATTAAGACCAAGGGGCAGAAGCCACAGTGGAAGAAATTACAGCTGAATACACGAAAGGATTTTTTAAGAGCCAGAGATACGTATAGATGTAGGTAGTGAGACGCTGTCCTTGGAGATTTTCAAATAAAGGGTGGTCAACTGCCTGTCAAAGGGAATAGAGCATGAACTCCAGGCCCAGGCTGGCTGTAAATAATAATGATAAAATAATACCACAAAGCAGTTTTGTGCATTTACTATTTTATAGGCACCATGGTATTTAAAGTGCACTATCACATTTAATCCATACACTATACCTATGAGGACATACTAGCATGATTGCCACCTGGCAAATGAGGAAACTGAACCTCTAGAAGTTAGATAACTCCCTCAAGGTCACTTATCTGATGATCCAGATTTAAACTCAGGCTTTCTGAACTTAAGATCTATGCTCTCTAGTCTTATTGAAAGTTGCTCCTCTCTGGCTTCCAAAATTCATAAGAATTTCACCTCCTTTTTGCTTATTCCACATCTCATAAGTGACCCCCAAATTTCAAAGAATACAACAAAAATCATGGGGTGTTGTATCCTGTATTAGTCACTTTCTTGTCACTGGGACAAAATACCTGACACCTGCAATTTATTATTTATTTATTTATGTCTTTTTTGAGACAGAGTCTCCCTATGCAGTTCAGGCTGGCCTTGAGCTCACTTTGTAGCCCAGGCTGGTCTCGAACTCGCAACAATCCTCCTGCCTCAGCCTCCCAAGTGCTGGGATTACAGATGTGTGCCACCACGTCTGGCTGACACCTGCAATTTAAAGAGCAGAAGTTTCACCGGGGATATAGCTCAGTAGCACAAGCACAAGGTTCTGACTTTGATTCCCAGTACAAAAAAAAAAAAAAGCAGAGGTTTATTTGACTCATTTTCCAGGGGGTTTTGTCCATGGTTGGCTGGCTCCAAGGCAGAAACAGCACGTGGGGGTGCATGGTGGAAGATATCTCCTTAACCCACAACAGCCAGGAAGCCAAGAGGGAAGGAAGGAGCCAGGAACAAGAATACTATGTATCCTCTTAGGTGACCAGGCCACACATAAGAACACGAGACTTATGGGGAATATTTTAGATCTAAAATATGACACATCCTGAACAAATGAGAATTCTTGCATGAGATGAAAAAGAAAGCTCAAACATGGTAGGCCTGATAAATTCAGGTGATGATGACAAAAATAAGAAAGATATCCTTAAAGTGCAGTGAGTCCTAGGCAGGTGGAGTAGCTGTCACTAAATATATGTGTGTTGCTTGCCGTATCTTTTTCTCTTCTTCTTTTGTTACTCCTTCCAATTTGAACATTTGCCTGAGTCATTTCTACACTCTCTTTTGGGACTTAATTAGATTTGTTATTATTATTGTTTTGTTTATCTTTGAAATGCACAGCATCCCTCCCAGTTTTGAATGACTCATTCTGCCGTGGATATTGCTGCTGACAAAGGACATATTTGTGTGGGGGAGAGGATTTGAATTGCCAATAGTCTGTTTGATGACTGTTTCCCAGAAGCAGGCATGATTAAATTTAGCGAAAGTTTCTCTTAGAAATGTGCTTTAAAAAAACCCCAAACTCTACCTGATCATTTATCATTACTTTAAATCATAGAGAAAATTGAAGGTTCCTATCATTTTCTTAATTGAATAAAGGAGACACATGTGGGAAGGATCTTGTTGAATGCTGAACAGATTCTAAGCTCCTAATTAGAGCATTTACCTACAGAGTTCTCTTTGCCTAGGAGGCTCCCAGCCCTGCCTCGCCCCCTCCTGTTTCTGATGTGTTTCTGCATGCCTCGAAGGTTAATGTTGAGGCCAGCCCAACACACACTGTCGTTAATAGAATACTTCAACACATTCCTGTTGCGGAGTGAACAGCAGATCTTCTCAGATCTTTCAGGCTTTTGTTAAACCTATTATGATGTTTCCAAGGAGATGGGGTTTAGCAGCAGGCGAAGGGTGTTTGTTGTGTACTGTCAGGAAACAGGGAGTCTTGATTACCGAACTGGGTCTGGAAACTTTTCGTTATTACTCGACTCCTGTTCCCAAACCAGGTGATGCTCTACTTTAGGAAGGAGTTATGTGCCTACAGTGGCACGTATATGAAATTCTAGCTTCAAGGGCATGAAAGAAGCTATTTCAGATAAGCAAAGAGAAGTTAAATTCTCCAGTCCTGGAATTTCTGTTAACTTGATGTGAGAGATTCTAGCCTCTTATACCTAGGTAAAGTTTTGAGTTCCAAGCAAGGGATGGGAAATCCATTTGGAGACCTTGAATGATGCTGATAACAATAGTTAAAGTTGGCTGAGTGCTTAACCATGTGCCAGCAACTGTGCTGGGCACAGGGGAAGGGAAATATTAATATTGTTGGGTCTCTCCATCTCTAGAGCATCAAGAAAGTACTTTTAACCATTGAGAATAATGCTGTCAATACCACCAGCTGAGTTGTTTCCTGTACCCACAGAGTAGCTGCTTCCAGGAATATGGAAACTGCCAACATTTACACAATAAACTACAAAGTCCATGACCTTGGGTTGCAGTTTTTGTTTTTGCTCACTATTGATTTTTATGGTCTAGTTAAAAACCTCTCACACGCCACAAGGGCCAGTAAAATTTTTCCTGCAAGGGCTAGGTATTAATATTTTAGGCTTTGTGGACTACTTGATCTGGGTTGCAGCTATTCAACTCTACTCTTGTAGTGAAAGAACTGCTCTAGATATTTGTAGGCAAAGGAATGTGGCTGTGCTCCAATAAAACTTTATTTATAAAAAAGGATTATGGCCCTTGGACAGTAGTTTGCTAACCTGGGTGTTGTTCATAGTAGATGCTTCATAAATATTTGTTAAATTAATGTAGAAATTTCAAATAACTGGAATTCAAAATAAAACAGATCCTGACTTAAAAGTTTATATAATAAATGGCTGCTTATTGTAGTAATTTTGAAAATAAATAAAAAACAGTTCATGAAGAAAGTAAAAGTCATGGCTAATAGATAAGCCCATACAATTTGCCATGTTTATTCCATTTTAGTTATTTTCTATACATACTTTTAAAAATTAACAGAGCAAATAGCTAAAATTTAAAACTATTATAATATGAATTTGTTCTGTTTTACAGAAAATGAATGATGAACCCAGCTTCCCTTGGGACTGTCAAAAGGAGCAACTCTATTCTCAGAAGCAGTTAAAGGATCTGCTCTAAGCCCAATTACTTCTACCCCTTGATGTCCAAAATTAGATTTCTGTCCAAGATCCAGGTTCTGAAAAATCCTGAAATGCTTTTTGGATCCCAAAGGAAGATTAAATTAAAAAGCTCAGCAGAATTTCAGCACTGAGTGCTGTGTTGCATATGTGTGGGCAACTCATTTAACCAAAAGATGGCATTTCCTCCCTCTCTGTGGATGCTGGGAAGTTCCTGGAATGCTGTTTGCAGAGAGCAGAGTGTTTGACAATGTGTTAACCTAAAATGGGCCAAGAAAGGCTGTGGTGAACACTTGAATAAAAAGAATTAATAATTTGGTGTAAGAAGAACAATTAGGGATTTCAAATTTCATTAGGGAGAGAAGTAATATCCCAGCATTTGAGCCCCAATGCGCACACACACACACACACGCATGCACACACACACAATCCTTTTGTGCACTCTTGAAAATGTTTGACTTAGAGTGTTGCTCTAGTCTGACATTTATTATTATATAGCTTCTGTCCCCTTACACTGCCATTTGCCCTTCACTTTGTATCCCTTCCATCACTACCCTTTCCACTGCACCCAGCCCATAAGCTCAGGCCCATATTGCTTCTTTTTAGAAGGAGGAAAAAACATGGTCATTTAAACAATTCCAAGAATGTTGAAAAGCCACCAGTACTCAGATGGTCCCCAAGGCTGCCAGGCAAGTGATGACTTTTCCTTTCCTAGTTGTGGTGAATTGACAGCTGGTGGTCAACTTGTAACACCCAGCTGAACTGAACCAGCGTAGTGCATGGTGCTGGGTGTGGGAGGCCCATTTGAGGATGTTTCCAGCAGCATAAGAAGCAGAACTGGAGAGGAAGAAGTTTAGAAGCTGTTGGGAACTATTTGAAGCTGTTGGGAGCTGCTGCTTCTCTTGAGCTGCTGGTTCTCTTGGAGGAGCTTGTCATGCTGGCTTTCTCATGGTCTAACTTGGCTGTTGATGCACTTGGCTGCTCTCATCATCGAAAGAGCTCAGGACTTTACCATCAGTGAGAATGGCTACAGTTCACTTTGGAGGAGCTGTGGTCCTTACTTTGAGCATTGCTTCCTGGCTCGCTAGGGGAAGATGGTGTGCTGTACAGTCTCCTAGAGAAGCTTGTCATGCTGACTATCTTGATATAGACTTGGCTGTTCTCTTCATTGGAGGAGCTTGGGACCTCACTGTCACTGAGGACGGCTGTGGTACTTTTGGAGGGAACTCCGGTCTTTTTTTTTTTTTTTTTTTTGGTTTCTTGGTTTTTCTCCGGTACCGGGAACTGAACTCACGACCTTGCGCTTGCCAGGCAGGCGCTTTGCAGCTGAGCTAAATCCCCAGCCCCCAGAACTCCGGTCTTTACTTTGAGTGTCACTTCCTGGCACTAGTTCAGATCCCTCAGCCTGCTAGCACAAATCCTTCATCCCTCTGGCTCAGACTTTCTAGCTTCCACCACTGACCTTTGGACCTTCCCAGTGTAGATCTGTGAAACAGTCCTGCATTAGACATTGTTGTGAACTCTTGGCCTCCAGTTGGACTAGTTGGGGGCATTGTTATGGACTCTAGGTCTTCAGCTGGACTCATGCAGGACATTACTGAGGGATCCAGGCCCTCAGCTGGATTCTTTGGTCTTAAGTGTGTGGACAGGTTTCCTGCACACTTTTTGTATATGACTCTCTGGGTGGCTATTATAAAATAATCTTATAATTAAGTGCCCTGTATTGTATTGTTTACCCCTGTAAACCCCTGATTACAACACTAGTTTAAGAACGGAGAGCCATTAGGGGACATTTACATTTTGTAACTTTTAAAATAATGGGTATTTGGCTTGGTAGGAAGGAAAGTGGCCAAATCATGTGCGTAAGAAGCGTTTGATATGCACCCATATGGGCTCTTGCTATTCTTGAGGATGACTGTACAGAATTCCACCCTCTACTCTGAACACCTCCTCTGCTCTTAAAGGCCTTGGGTGGGGGGGCTATTTATCAGATATACAGTGCTGTATCCCCTTTGTGCTGCTGAATGTTCAATCTGAAAGTCTCTCTCATCCTTGGAGAGAAAAGCATGGTAAACAAAGGAGAGAAAGTGGAGTGTCCATGATGTGCCTGGTTCTCCCTAACAACACTGTTGGAAGATGGAGTGTGCATATTTTATAAACCTTTTTTGGCAGTGACTCTATATTCACCCCTGCATCTGACCATCTTAAAGCATTTAAAGTAGAGGCTGATGCAAAATATTCAGCACATACTTGTGGCTAAATTATTCTTGTTGCTGTTGTGCTTTTGCTCAGCCAGGCTATGGGAGCAGCAGAATACTTAGTGGTGTTAGTTTTGGCCTAGGAAAGACCTGCATTTGAACCTCTGCTGTGCTTCTTATAAGATGAGCACTCCTGGGCATGTAATCTTTTTTAAAAATAGTTTTTACTATTTGCCATACATAGTAATCACATTCCTCATAGGGAATTCGTACCTGTACATAATATATCTTAATTCTTTTTCCCATTCCCCTGCCGTCCCTTTCCCTCTCCATTCATAAAACTTTGTTTACATTCTTTTCTTCCCATTCTTTTAAAAATCTTTATCCCCTTCCTTCCATTTCCCTGCCCCTTCCTTGTTCCCCCTTCCATTTGAACATTTTTTCCTACTTCCCAATATCTATCCTCTATTTTGCTCCTCATATGGACTTTGGATTTCTTACACAACAGACACTATGCAATATTTAAACATGTGTTTAGAATTATTTCACTTAAAATTATGTTCTCAAAGTGCATCCATTTACCTATAAATGTCTCAAGTTTACCCTTCTTTACAGCAGAATGGTACTCCATTGCATATAAAAAAACACATTTTCTTTTTCCATTCATTTGCTGATGGACATATGGGCTGTTACCAAGATTTAGTGATTATGAATTGTGCTGTAATGAACATGGGTGTACATATATTGCTGTGATATGATGCTTTTAACTCTTTTGGGAAGCTATCTGGGGGGTTGTGTCAAATAGAATCTCCTGTTTTAGTTTTTTTGAGGAATATCCATACTGATTTTCATAGAGGTAGTACAAATTACACTCCCACCACAATGGAGAGAGGTTTTTTTTCCCTACAGCCTCACCAATTTTTTTTCTTTTGGTTTTTTTTTTTTTTTTTTTTTTTTTGGTTTTTCTCCGGTAC
>NW_004955442.1:5022666-5075363 GCF_000276665.1 Chinchilla lanigera
CTCCGGTACTGGGAACCGAACTCACGACCTTGCGCTTGCCAGGCAGGCACTTTGCCGCTGAGCTAAATCCCCAGCCCCCTTCTTTTGGTTTTTGAGACAGGGTTTCACCACACAGTTCAAGCTTGCCTTGAGCTCACTTTGTAGCCCAGGCTGGTCTCAAACTTGCAATGATCCTACCTCAGCCTCCCAAGTGTTGGGATTACAGGCATGTGCCATCATGGTTGGCTAACATTTGTTATTGATCAATTTCTTGATGATGGCCAATCTTTCCTGAGTGAAATGAAATCTCAGTGTTGTTTTAATTTATAGTTCAGGAGTGACCAGTTATGTTGAACATTTTTTTCATATATTTGCTGTCTATACTTTGTACGAGAAGTGTCTATTTCAGATGCCCATTTTTGGATTGGGTCTTTAAACTGGGTGTGGCGTCTGATTTGTTTGAGTTCTTTTTTTTTTTTTCTTTGAGTTCTTTATATCTTCTAAATATTAGTTCTTTGTCTGTGGAATAGCTGATAAATTTTTTTTCCCACTCTGTGAGTTGTCCTTCACTCTGTTGGTTTCTTATGCAGTGGAAACCTTTTTAGTATGAGGTGATCCCAGACACTGATTCTTTGTAATTTTCCTGTGTGGTTGGGGTTTTGTTCATAAAATCTTTGCCTACACCTATGGCTTCAAGAGTTTTACCTATTTTATCTTCCAGCCCATTAAGTATTTCTGTTTTAATTTAGATTTTTGATCCATTTTGATTCTAGTTAGTACACTGTGAGAGATATGGGTCTAGGTTTAATCTTTGGCATGTAGAAAGTCAGTATTTTCGGCACCATTTTAAAGAGGCTGTCTTTTTTTCCAGTGAACATGTTTGGTCATTTTGTCAAAGGCAAGATAGCTGAGTATGCTTAGAGTTGTTTCTGTGTCTTCTATTCTGTTCCACTGGTCCTCAAGTCTTTTTTTTTTTTTTCCAGTACCATGCTGTTTTTATCCCAATATTTTTGTAATATAATTTCAAGTCAGGGATTGTGATGCCCCTGCCTTTCCCTTGTTGCCCAGAATTGCTTAATTGCTTTTGATACTCTAGGTCTCTTCTGTAATTTTGTGATTGTTTTCTCTAGTTCTGTGAGGTATACTACCGGTATTTTGATTGGGATTGCCTTAAATTTGTGTATCAGTTTAGGAAGTATGGCCATTTTCACTATACTACTTATACCTATCCGAGAACAGAGGATATCTTTCCATTTTCTGATATCCTTTTTCAGAGTACCATAACTTTCAATATAAAGGTGTTTTACTTCCTTCGTTAGATTGATTTTTAAGTGTTTCATTTTTCTTGATGCTATTAGGAAAGGTGCTGTTTCCCTAATTTTTCTTTCAGTGGGTTTGTTATTCATGTACGAGAATGCTATTAAGTGTTGACTTTGTATCCTGCTATGCTACAAAATTTGGTTATTAAACCTAGGGTCTTTTGGTGGAGTTTTTAGGGTCTTCTATGTAACATATGTCATCAGCAAATAATGGTAATTTAACATCTTCCTTTCCTATTTATATTTATTTTATTTCTTTCTCTTGTCTAATTGCTCTAGCAAATGTTTCCAGAACTCTATTGAACAGGAGTGGTGATAGTCAGCATCCTTATTTTATTCCTGATTTTAGAGAGAGAGCTTTCAGTTTTTGAACATTTAGTATGATGTTGGCTGTTGGTTTGTCATATACATGTCTTTTATCAGATTGAGATGAAGATCTTCTATTCCAAATTTCTGTAGGGCTTTTAAAAAATCATGAATGAGTGTTGGACTTTGTCAAAAGCTTTTTCTGCATCTATTGAGATTATCATGTGGTTTTTGTCCTTGGTTCTGTTAATGTAGTTTATTACATTTATTGATTTGTGTTTGTTGAACAATCCTTGCATACCTGTGATGAATCCTACTTGGTCATGGTGTATAATTTTCTTGATGATTTGCTGCATTCTGTTTGACAGTATCTTATTGAGGATTTTTACATTTTTGTTTAGGGCCAGGGATATACAGTTGTCCCTCCCTATATCATGGTTCACTTATTGTGGCTTCATTGTATCGTGGGTTTTAAAAATATCTAATTCTGTATCGTGGACTTTTCACTATATCACAGGATTCTGCAGTATATAGTTATTTATATAATATATATGATTTTAATTATTTTTGCCTAAAAATTTTAAAACAATATAAACATATAAAAAATGTTAATTCAAACATATTAAAAGAATATGAAATTGAAATAAAATATAGTATGTATTTCATCAGTGGGTGAGTATGGTACTGTACACAATGGAAATGCCGTACACCACTACTGCTTGCACAAATTTGCCAACGTGAGATTGTACACGGCACACTATTGGCTGATGGAATGGAAGGCAAACAACTACAGCACTGTGTTCTGTATCCTGGGCACTGATTAGCTCAGTGACTGTAGCACAGGTCTGTTTCCTCTTCCATACTGTGCCCATATGTTCAGCATCTCTCCTTGTCCACTTCACATCAAGTACCCATATAGAATTTTACATGTTGCTAAAATTAAGTAGGTTTTAGAGTGTAGGAAGTGTTTAAGAGCATATTAGGTGTTTATAAGAGTGTGGGGAAGGTTAATAAGAGAGTGGAAAAGGATTACAGGAGTGTGGGAAGGGTTTATAAAGCCTTACATACATATATATAAAATAAAATAAACATAACACCACTACTTTGAGGATTTTCACCTATTGCAGGGGTCTCTGGAATGTAACTCCCATGATAGGTGAGGGATCACTGTAGCTCAGTGGCATAAGTGCCTGCCTGGCAAGCACATGAAGGAGATTGGCCTGCGGTTCTCTTTTTTGTTTGGGTCCTTCTCTGGTTTAGTGTCAGGGTAACGATTTCTTCTGCAAATAACTTTGGGAGTATTAGTTCCCTCAAAATTTCATTAAAGTGTTTGAGGAATAGCGGAATTAAATTTTCTCTAAAGTTTTTATAGAATTCAGCAGTGAATTCATCAGAACTTGGGCTTTTCTTTTTTGGTAGTATTTTATTAATTCAGTTTCATTGACTGTGTTTGGATTGTTTTGAACGTTTATATATTCTTGATTCAGCTTTGGTAATTTATATGTATTTAGGAATCTATCCATTTCTTCTGAACTTTTCATGTTAGTTGAGTACAAGTTCTCAAAATAGGTACTGATATCCTTCTGGATTTCTCCAGGATGTGCTGTGATTTCTCCCTTTTCATTCCAAATTGCATGGATTTATGTCTTTTCTTTCCTTCTTTTGATAAGGTCAGTTAAGAGTTAGTCTATTTTATTTAATCTTTCAAAGAACCAACTCTGACTTATTGATTCTTTGTATTGTTTTCTTAATCACAACTGCATTAATTTCTGCTCTGATTTTTATAATTTTTTCCTCATATGAACTTTGGTTTAATTTGTTCTTTTTTCTAGAAGTTTGAAGTTCAACATTAGGTTGTTTATTTGAGCTTATTCCATTTTTCTGATGTGGTAATTCACCACTATAATCTTCCCTGATAGGACTGCTTTTATTGTGTCCCATAAGTTCTGGTATATCACACTGACATTATCATTCAAGTGTAGAAACTAATTTCTTCTTTAATTTCATCTGTGACCTATTGGTTGTTCAAGAGAGTTTTATTTAATTTCCATGTGTTATGTAGTGGTGTGGTTTCTTTTGCCATTTATTTTCAGTGTCATTTCACTATGATAAAATAATAAAATGCATGAGATAATTTTAATTCCTTAACATTTAATTAACCATGTTCTATGAGGTAGTATGTGGTCTATTTTGTGTGCAGCTGAGTAGAATGTCTACTCTGTTTTTTGTGGGGTGGAACATTGTGGATATCTATTTAGTCCATTTGTTCAAAGGGTTGGTTCAGCTGTGGTATTTCTTCATTGATTTTTTGTTTCGTTGATCTGTTTATTTGTGATAGTAGGGTACTGAGATCCTCCATTACAATTGTATTAGTGCTTATTTGATTTTTACATCCATTAATATTTGTTTTATATAGTTGGGTGTGCTGCTTTTTGGGGAATGTATATTTATGATTGTTATCCCTCCCTCTTGAATTGTTCCCCTATGCAGTGACCTTCTTTGTCTCTTCTGATCAGTCTTGTCTTGAAATCCACTTTGTTTGCACATAGAAAAGCTATTTCTGCTTTTTCTGGGTTCATGTTGTGTGGAGTATTATTTTTTATTTTTTGACTTAGGTCTATGAATTTCTCTTTCAGTTTCATGCTTCTTGCAAGCAGCATATTGTTGGATTTTATTTATTTATCTATTCTCCCAATCTTTTAATTGGTGAATTGAGACTAGCCATCTTGATGGGTATAACTGATAGGTATTGACTTATCCTTGTCATTGTATTATTTTCCTCTTGTTGGTTCCCTTTCTTTCCCTTCTATTTAATTGCTTGCCTTGTCTGGTGGATTCATTCTATTGAATTTCTATTGAAATTGTTGTCTGTTTTAATACTGAATTTTTTGATTTAATTGGGAAAATTTAACATCATAGTACTGGCTTTTGCATCTGGAAGAATAGGTTAACTAAATTTACTGGAACATTGATGTTTTTCTTTTGGGGAAGACCGTGTTTATTTCAAATAGTTTCTATATCTATTACTATTGGTTTAAGGCAAAGTTATTGGTTTGAATTTGTTGCTCTTTCTTTTAAATATCCTTCAGAATTTTTGGAGTGCTGGTTTGGTGGTCATGAATTTCTTCTGATGTTCTTTATCATGGGAGTTTCTTATTTCTACATCAATTTTGAAAGATGATATTGCAGGGTGCAACAATCTATGCTGAAGTTTGTTTTCTTTTAGGGCTTGAAAATACTTTATTCCAACTTCTATTTGAGTTGAGGTTTTGTGTTGAGAAGTCTGTTGTGATTCTAAAGGGTTTTCCTTTATAAGTGCTGTGCTTCTTTTTTCTAACAGCTTTTAATAATCTGTTCTTGTGTTGAATTTCTGGAATATGCCTTGGCGTGTTTTTTTTCCCTGATCTTGCCCAAATGGGGTTTTTTATGCCTCTCTTATATAATGTCAAATTATTTTCTTATGCTTGGGAAGTTTTCTGCTATTTCTTATTTGAACAGTTTTTTATGACCTTTGTGTTATCTTCTAATTTTCACTGATTACAATTAGTCTTATGTTATTTTCTTTGTGTCATTGTGCAGCTGTTGGATTGATATTTTTGTGGTCCCTTGATGTTTTTAGAAAATCTTACACTTGCAAATTGCCAGCTACTGCCCTGTCTTCTAGATCTGATATTCTGCCTTTACATTGGTTAATCCTGTTGTTATGCTTTCAATAGAATTTTTAATATCCTGGATATCTGCTTGCATCTCTTTTATGGAATCCAGTTATTTACTATGTTGCACATTTATTGTTTCCCTAAATGCCTCTATTTTTTGTATCTGTATCTACTCTAGAGTCACTAACCATTTCCTTTATTATCGTTATGCCTCCAGTTACCTGTGTAATTATTTCTGTTTTGTTTTTGTCTAGGGACTTATTTATCTGCTTTGTTACTTACATAGCTAGCATTTCATAAAATTTAGCTGATGTGTTTGATTTCTTCTGAACCTCAGTGCCCTCTGAGTTTCCTTTGGGTGAATTGAGAGTGTTGAATTGCATCTTGCTTCAACTATTTTCTCATTTTCTATTTTTAAAAATTTGTTTCCTGCATTGAGGCTTGTATATTGCTCATGGTAAGTAGTTTTATTACTATTATTGAGGGTTCTTTAGATAATTACTACTTTTCAGGTCTGTCTTCTGAGGGTAGTGGGCTTTTGGCCTTTGCGTTTGTTCTAGTATCCTTCCTCTTCTGTTTATTAGGGATGAAAATTTGAAGACTATTTGGCCTAGCACCCAGTTGTTTGGTACTGGGCTATTGTATTGTTTATGGCCCCAGAAAATCTAGGCATTTGCATACAAAGAGGATCAAGTGATTAACAATAGCTATGTCACCTTGGCTAACTTAGTGCAGTCCGTAATGACTATAGTATCAAACATAAATGAGAAAATGACAAACTGTAGTAACTAATATTTTGTCACCTTTAATTCTAGGTACAAGAATTATAGTTATATAGACATAGTTATATAATTATATAGATCTAAGACAAATCAGAAAATTATATAAAGTAAATATCCACTTGAGAAAGCAAATTTACTCTTTCATCATAAAGCAGTATTTAGGAATAGTAAGATATAATTAACTACCTATATACATCGAGTAAATGGTATGGGTGTGGTATTATGAAGAGAAAAGAGAAGAGATAGATTATGAAAAGTAAAGCCATGGAAGATGTGAAGAGTGTGTTAAGATTGATGTAGGAGTTCCTGTTAAGGAGTAAATAATACTAGGTAACAGTGACAGAGATGACCACCCAGGAAAAGGATAAATGATAGGGAGTGAAGATGAAACTAGAGGAAAAGAAAACAAGAAAAAATACTAAGAGGAAAGACAAAGGGAGCAGAAGACAGAGAGAATAAAAGGAGGGGCTATTCAAACAAATAAAATAATGCAATATTAAAGAGGGTGACAAGAAAATGGGTGGTAAAACTCCAACCTCCATTAAAAGAAAAAGAAATAGTGAAAAATAAACAATAGTGGAGAAAAAATAAGAAGACAAAGGAGAGAGAATAAAGTTCCTACCAGCCAGGTGTGGTGATGCATGCCTATAATCTTATCATTTGGGAGGCTGGGATGGGAAGATCACTGCAAGTTGGAGGCCAGCCTGGACTACACAGTGAGTTCAAAACCAGCCTGACCTACAAAATGATACCCTGTCTCAAAACAAAACAAAACAAAATAAAATGAAACAAAACAAAAGCAAAACACCAAACAGATAGTTCCTGTGTATTCCCAGAGAAGTGACCTTTCCAGGTCAATAGTCTTTAGTCTTACACATCACAGTCTTTCTTGGCTCTTTTCAAGTCTGTGTGGAGGTAACTCAGTTCAAGGGCCCTCTCTCCATAGTTCCCTATTTATGGCCATTGTTTAAGCTGGGGAACTGGACCAAGGAAAGTGTGGGGCCTTGTTTCTGAGGCTCCTATTGTGGATTCCCTCAGTTGGAGATTGATGCTGGTTATCTGATGTATATTCTGGTGCCTGTGGGACAGGCTCATGATATGTTGAGGCTCCTTTGGGCTCTCAGACCTGACTTTCTGTCCTGTGGATGCTAATAAGAGAAACAAATCTACCCAAGACTAACATGGACAGATCTCTGTAAGCCCAGTGAAGGAGTAGAGCTCTGGGTGATGTCTCATGGGTGCCCAGAGTATCAGGCAAAAGAGGTAGGCATTTACCCTAGCTGTTTAATCAGGCAGCGGACTGGCCTATATGCTAGGCAAGGAATGTATCTAGGGTTCTGGCTGAATACAGGGTGGAGGCTCTGCTGTGCCCAGGGTGCTTGCAACACCACTGTGTAAACCCCCAGTTGTCTGGGGACTAGTTTTAGGTATCAGACAGAGACTCTGGCAGGTTAGACTTGGAGCAGGGCAGTGAGAATTCAGTGTAGACTCAAGTGTGCTTGGGGTGCTGAGTATGGACACAAACCTGACCCAGTGTTAGCTCTCTATGCCAGATGAATGTCCTAGTTTGCATGGGTTGAACTGTAGGCTAGTGACTACTAGCAGTGAGTAACTAGCAGTGACTCAAGTGTGCTCAGAGTCCATTCTTGAAAACTCTTGACATAGGCATCAGTAGCTTATTTTTTTGCTCAGGATGAACAGGTGTGTGGTAGGTGGTCTGAAGATGAACAGGTGGGTGATAGGAGGGAGCAGCTCCCTAGTCACTTAACTTGGGTGTGACGGTAAAAAATGCTGCCAGGCTGCAGCATCCTCTGTTTGTAAAGAGGACAATGAAGCAAAGGGCCTGTGTATCTCAAGTGTATCCTGTGCAGCTTTGCCTCTTTTAAACTCCTATGCATATGCTTTGTTTGATCTACAAGTTTCTCCTTTCAAGTTGATTTTTTTTTTTGCATCAGGGTGTATGTCTCTCCCCTTCTTCCAATTACTTGTTTTACTCTGAGTCTCTCAAATGTGACTCCGTCTCTATTTAGCCATGTTGGAATCTCCCTCTGTAATCTTCTTTTTAGTATGTGTGTGTGTGCACACACGCTGAGGATTAAACTCATGGCATCATATATGCTAAGCAAGTGCTCTACCACTGGTCACATCCCCTAGCCTGAGTATGTTACCATGTGATTCTGTTTCCACACCTGAGAAACGAGATTACAGAGCTGTGAATGTTCTCAGCACAGAGGAAGCGTACACTAATTGGTAGTTCATGCCACAAGCTCCTGGACTGAGATGAAGACTGTTCACTAGCTGAGATGTTTACCAGATTTTTGCCAATGGTGGAAAACATCTTGTTAACCATTCTTCCCAGAAAATATCCATGGAGTATCTACAATGTGCCTGCTGGTGTTCTTGGGACTGAGGAAGTAGCTGAGAACTTATATCTCAGTTAAAAAGAGACAAACAATAAGCAATAAAGCAAATAAACAAATAGACAATTCTAGATACAGATGAGCATTATGAGGAAAATAAAACCCTGTGCTGTTATAGTGATGAGGAGACAGGCAAGGGAGGACAATGCCAGCAGGGTAACAAGAAAAGAGATATATGAGGGCTGTCATTTGATGAGAAGGAGCTGTCCAGCAGCTAGGGAGAAGAGGACAAGCAATAGCAGATATAAATCTCAAATGATGTTTTGGCTAATGTCCCCATTAACTGTAATTCACACATTTCCTCTCCACAGAATTATTATTAATTTTGGGTCACCTAATAGTAAAACATTCTGAACATTGGGTCACCCAATAGTAAAACATTCTGTCCCTGTCAACCCAGGGACACCTGAAGTCTAACCAGGTACTTGGGTACAGAAAGAACTTGAGGATAAACAGAATGGTGACCTTCATGGTCAGCTATTGGCATATGGGCTGGTGTTAAATTTGGAGAAACCCCAAGCCCTTGATGGGCTAGTATTGAACACTAGAGTCCCAACACTCCCCCAGAAACAATCCCAGGTCTGTCTGAGCATGGACGGATTTGGGTGTTGCTGGCTTCCAATAGATGAGGTAAGACATCTCTTAAATCATCCCACAGGCTTATCTTAAGGACAGTCCAAGCTCAGGGCCTATTGTATAGATAATGTGGTTATTTATCTAGACGTACAGCTGCAGAAACATTAATTCATTTACCAACCAGCGTTGAGCACCTATTCTTTTCTTGGTAATCTGGGTAAGGAGATGTAGAAATGATCATCTTATCTGTTCTCTAAGCACTCGTGTTTTGTGGGGCTTGAGTCATGGCTTTTGTGGTTACTAGTTGTTTAATTTGGACCTTGATGCTTCTTATTACTGGGTTTTAGTTTTCATATCTACAAGTGGATGGGACTCAGCCAATGACTAGCAGGATTTTCCCAGTGTTATAGTTTCACGAAGATGTTACAGGGAGCCAAGACCTGACTGCTACAAGAAAGTTCATGCACAGAGAGATAGAGCAGGGTTTCAGGAATGCGATCCACTAAGAAGTTGCCCATATTGTTTCTAAACTTGCTTGTGGATTAATACAGGTTTGGTTTCTTGGTTAAGGAAAAAGCCTCTGGCAGTGCTGCCTGAGATGAAATCTGTGGCCTCGATTTTTCTTTTAAGTAAAAAAAGCACGTATTTTTAGAACAAGTGACTGTAGAACTTATTGGTACTTTTCCAGTCAAATTTTAGATTGGATTTGAAAATATACAGCTTTTAAGTAAATGGAGAGAGAAGTGGGGATTCTGAGGAATCAGCATGTATTCACTAAGTAAAAAGCACTCACAAATTAATTCAACAAATGTTTTTATGAGCATGTTCTACGTGTATGTTCCAGGCCCTGCTTTATGCACAGAGGATGTAGCAATACATAAAACAGTCAAAATACTTTCTTCTCTAATAGTATTTACTTTCTATAGGAAAGTAATGGGAAAATAGACAATACATAAAACAAGGAAAACTATACAGTGTGAAGTGGTAAGTCATGTAGAAAAAAATCAAGGAAGGGAATAGAAATGCTGAAATTTATTTATTTTTATTTTTAAAAAGAATAGTAAGTGGGAATAGGAAATGATTGCTTCAGTGGGTACAGAGGTTACTCTTGGGAAGATGAAGTAGACAGAGATGACAGTTGCTCAGTGCTGGTGTACTAAATGCCAGTTGATTATCTCATGTGTGTTTTAACTCATTTTTTGAAAAGGTCATCAGGGAAAGACTCTGAGAAAGTGAATTTGAACAGTGACTCAAAGGTGTAATTGAGCAAGTGTGACCAGCAAGTAGAAGTC
The DNA here is from genome assembly GCF_000276665.1 of Chinchilla lanigera. Lineage (NCBI taxonomy): Eukaryota > Metazoa > Chordata > Mammalia > Rodentia > Chinchillidae > Chinchilla > Chinchilla lanigera. Next base: position 5,032,997 of record NW_004955442.1, read on the forward strand.
TCTGGGCAGAAGCTGCCTGGAGTGTGTGAGGAACAGCACGTTAGGTGGTGCAGCTGGAGTGGAGTGAGCAAGCTGGGCAACGCTGGGCAATGAGGTTAGCAGGAGAGGAGGTGTGTGTCAAACTAACTTATTTTCTCCTTTCTTAAGGGTACCAGATTGGCCATTCCTGAAACCATTGACAACCCTGCACAATGTCTTTTGAGATAGCTTGGTGGCAGAGATAGAATGATAAAGGCTCATTATTTTAGAAAAACTGACTATGATGTTCAAAGGTAGGTATTTCTCGGAAAATAAAAAAGTATGTGGAGAACTGTGTTTGTTCTGAGTCACATTTTTTTTTGAGACAGGGTCTGGCTATGTTGCCATGGTTGGCCTTGAACTCCCAGGCTGAAGCCATACTTCTGTACCTGGGTGTAGAGATGTGCCCCATCACACCCAGTGTGAGCCACGTACATTTTGAAAGGCTGTTGAGAAATAGGTGGTGGAAAGGATGGCAAGGACCACTGACCATGAGGAGTGGTCGAAGGAAATAGGGATATTAACCAGAAGGAAGAAATTTTGGAGAACTTGGTTGTATTTTCTGATATTGGAAGGGGGATTTGAGGGTTCTCTTTGTGCAGATTTAGAGGAAAGAATTAGAATTAGTAGGTTGATTGAAGTTAAAGACCTAGATTTGGTTTCAACAAGAAGAAGCATTCTTTTGTTACCAGAAGTGAGTTTCTGAGCTGTAGAAATGTTGGAGAAACCCTTCCCTGCAGATGTGAAGTTTTTTTTTTACTGATAATTAAAATTCTCTGAATTTGATCTTTACCACAGAAAACAGAGGTTTAACTTGTTATGTTTTCCTCAACACTCCCCTATTCATCACCTATTAAGGGCAGAAGGGGACAGGCTACAAGCAGTGAAGAAACCCCTGTGCAAGTCTGTGAGACTGACATACCACAATATTGGTAAAAACAATCCCCAACTGACCATTAAAGTCTTTGTTTTATGAGCAAGTAATATCTTCACACTTAGGGCATCTCAAGCAGCGAATGTCCCTCCACCTCTGAGATGTAGTCCTCCTTGTTTTTCTGAAGCAACCACAGGTGCCTGATTTCAAGGGTATCTCTATAAAACTCAGTGGATTCTCAACCAACGTGAATGTTGGAATTTGATTGGAATGAAGATATGATAGCCCTCTATTTCCCACATCAGTTCTGACTCATTTGAGGTAGAAGATTTGATTTCAGTCAATCAAAGCATCAAGTTTTTTTTCTTTTTCTTTTTCTTTTTAATTGATCATTCTATAAAGAACATTGCATTAGTATGTGTGGGGGAAGTGTTACATTAAGTAATCCCCTCAGTGTGGAAATAAACAGAGGAAGTGATAAATTAGTGTTCCAATATAACCATGGATTTAGATAACTCCTTTAAAAACCCAAATAGTAACATATTGCCTACATTTTCTACACTTTTCTTCTTACACTTAAATATACATCTTTAAGACAGTTTCATATTAATGCAATGCTATAGAGATTCTGATTTATTTTAAGCACTGCAGAAAATTCCACTGGTTGGATGGACCATAATTAGTTTAAGCAACCCCTACTGATGGACATCTAGGTTGTTTCCCATCTGTTGGCATTATAAATAATGTTACAGACTACCTTTGTTTACCTATTCATGTACATCTTGATCCTCCAGCAGATTAACCAGAGCTTTAAGGACCAAAGCTTAATTAATAATAATGTAAGCTCCCAGGAAGACTACATAATGAATGTTAATATCATCAGAATATCTTTATATCTTTCTTTGGGGATCATATTTCAGGAACCGGGACAGACTGGAAGTGGGAGTCAAAGAGCTATATAGTGTGAGGGTGTTTTGCTCTATTAAATGCTTATAGAATCTCAGAGTGCATGGAGATTTGCAAACCATTCCACACCCTAAATAAGAATGTAAAAGAATCTACACAAAGACCTGTGCAAAGGCTTGTAGATATAACACTCTTTGCAATGGGAAAGTAAGAAATATGATCTACTTGTGAATTACTAGAAAACTAACAAAAAATTATGGGTCATCTAAATAATGCCTATAACAATGCAGACATTGAAAGGATGAAACATTTATGCATACTGAAATGAAATAATATTTAGGATATATTATGAATTCCATACATAGCATGCTTCCATTGGGATAAAAATGAGTCTATATCCACATTTATTTTTATATCTATATTTGTGTCTATCCATAAACACATATATACACCAATACTTAGCAAGTCCCATGTTTATAGCTACTGTGCTTACTTTTATTAAATATAGTATTTATGGCATGATGTATTGCAATCTAGAACCCTTTATTACCTTTATGGAGAAGAAGAAACAAGGGAATTATTCTTCATTTGAAATCCTTTTGTTCTACTTAATTAAAAAACCTATTTGCATGAATTAAGATGATTTTTAAAGTATAAGACAATTGACTAAAGCACATGTTTTTAAAATTAAAACAAAAAAGCCATCCACAAAGACACATAGTACTTAGGGTTGGAGGTTAAAGTTAATTAATGAGGCAGAATCTGGTTTTACTAAACTGAAGCTCTAGGGTTTAAAGTTTTAATCTTCTTTCCTGAGCAGCCAGATATAAAGAGAGACCCCAACTGGTTCAGTCCAAGTTCAGTTATTTTGAGCTGAATCAAAATGGAAGGGAGGAGGGTCCAAGAGAGGGGTCAGGAAGAAGCTTCTGATCCCTTTTGTGCATTAATTCAGCAGTGAGGCATTTCCTGATGACGGAAACCAATGCTTGCTGAGAAAGCTTGAAATAACCCAGAGGGTGTGAAAGAAGGGGAAAGAAAGCAGTATTTCTTAAATACTGCTGAGGTTTTAGAAACTTTACAAGGTTCCTTAATTCCTAAACACTTCTCTTTTACAGAAGAGGAAACTGAGGCCCAAAAGAGGATCATAAATATTATGACCTGTTCATTCCATCGTGATCTGTAGGTTGAGGCTTGTCTACCGTGGAAGGAAGGAGGTCAACTCACAGTCAGGAGATAAATTAGATCCATCTTCCTGGTACATCATTTATTCCTACAGTAAAAAAAAAAAGAAAAAGCTTATATGACCGTAAATACAGATACAATAGGAACTCAACTGAAAAGACCAAGTGGGTTTTTTAAATAAAATGTGAGCTGTCAGAAATTTCTTGTTTCAAAATCTTTCTCTCATGGCCCCCAAGCCCTTGTTCTTTGTGGTCAGCAAATGTCAGGGGCACTGCAGGGTACTGCCTTCTGAAAATGAGTGGAATGTGTCTGGCTACATGCCCATCTCTTAAATGATTTTATGGATTTTAAATCTACTTTGAGATAAGACTAAGGGGACTGGAAGTATCAGATATGGAAGTCAAGAGGGTAGGCATGGGTAAGGGAGTGCTTTCGGTATGTGAATATGCAGTGTGAATATTGAGTAGAGATTCTGTAATGGTATGCATTTTATCCAAGTCAGAGGGGGCTCTTTTTAGAATTAAATATTTCCTGGAAGCACCATGGTGAAGATAAGACAGATGCAAATTACATGCTGGAATCATACCATTTCTCCTCTGGCCTGTATCCACGGTAGACATTACCAATCAATCACAGCACACTTTCTCCATTGAACATGATCTGAGCCTCATGGCATGTGCAGTGAATCCTATCTGCCTATCATGCAAAATTAAGTGTACTGGCCAAAGCACATACTCAAGAGGCAGACTGTCTAGCTTTAAATCTTGCCTTTAACACTTAGTAGCTACGTGGCCACAGCTGAGTTACTGACTTCTGAGGAACTTAATTTTCTTCCTGTATAAAATAAGAATTAAAATAGTATCTATCCCATAGAATTGTTATAATAATTTAATTGGTTTATATGTATGGAAAGCTTGTAGGACCACCCCTGGTACATAGCAAGCACTCTCTGCGTGTTTGTACTATTGATATAAATTAGCAAGTTAGCTCCATGTAACAGATAGTGAGGTTCAGAGAAGTTGAGTAGCTTTCCCAAGGTCATCTGGTTAGGAAGTGGTACAATGGAGATTTAAATTCAGGTCTCTAGGCATCACTGTTTTAGCATCTAACTTGTATGGTAATCTATATCATGAATTCCCTCCTATGGTGGTCAGCTCTTTTTACTTTTCTTGTATTTATGTGTCAAGGACAAGGGGCTCTGACAGAGAAGCAGAATGTGGGATTAGATGAAGGGCTGTGCTGTCAAAGGGGAAGGTAGAGAGAAGACTGGGGTTTCATGGCTTGACCTTTGATGAGAGATTGGGGTCACTTTCAATTCTGGGAATGTGACAGAAAGCAGAGGAAACAGTATTGAGCTGTATATCTTTATGGAGTGTTTTTGGAAGGAAGGTGCACCTGGGAATCCAATTCCTTCATGTCCTAGCCTAAGTCAATGGATGATAGGTGAACCATTTGACCTCTAGGCAACTGAGGCTCTCAAAATAAACTATTTTCCTTCCTACCACTGGTAGCAAGTGCTTCTGCGTCTCTGTAGTAGATACAAACCTTCCATCATATGCCCCTCATCAAGAAGAAAAGGGTATTAGCTAGGAGTGGTGGCACATGAGGGTAATCCATACTGGGAGGCTAAGGCAGGAAGATCACAAGTTCAAACCCACCTTGGGCAACCTAGTTACAGTGAGTCTCTGTCTCAAAATTTAAAAACCATAACTGTGATTGTAGCTCAGTGTAAAGGGCCTGAGTTCAATCTTCAGTACAAAAAATAGAAATATAAAGAGGAGGATGAGGAAAAGGAGGAAATGGAAGAGGAGAAACAGAGAAGGAGGAGATTGATATCTCTTTTCAACAAGAGTTGTCCAATGTGGATTAACCAATAGAAAGCAGCGAAAGTGACAGTGTAAGTTGTAAGCCTATGTCTGAAGAGTCCTTAAAGCTTTCTCTCTGGATGCTCTTTGGAACCCTGCACCATTCCAGCATCATCATGTAAATAAGCCTAGGCCAGCTGAATGGATGTTGAGAAATATATGGTAAGATATACAGTGCTTCTGCTACTAGCTGCAGAAGTGAAATCATCTCCAGGCAGTCCCAAACAAATATCTAACTTAGCTAACTTGCTAATTTATATCAATATTTGTTTGGGTAATAAATACGTTTGATTCTCGTTAGAGATCAGCCAAGCCAACCACGGCCAGAAGAGCCTCCCAACTGAACCTAGTCAAATTTCTAGCTAACAGAATAGTGAGTGAAATCAGTGATTACTGTTTTGAACCATCCACACTATTTTGGGGTTATGTGTTACACAGCAGCATATAACAGATACACTGACTGTATAAGAGTGAATGAATGGTTAAGTCTATCCAGACAAACTAGCCAGGGGAATCAAAGACTTAGTTTTAAAATATTTGATTTTTGAGTTCTGACCCTTCTGAATAAGGTTCATTTTTGTGATAGCAAGATTTATTTTTTTTGTTTTGCTATGATACAGGGTCTCCCTGTGTTGCCAAGGCTGGGCCCACGCTCATGATCCTCAGCCCCAATCTCCCAAGTAGCTAGGGATACAGGTGTATGCCACCATGCCTCACTGGGATTTTTTTCCTGAGACATGGTCTCGCTATGCAGTTCAGGCTGGCCATGAATTCACTATGTAGCCCAGGCTGGCCTTGAACTCATGGCAATCCTTCCTCCTCAGCCACCTCAATGCTGGGATTATATGTCCCAGCATGTAATTATATGATTATATGTCGCTATGCCTCGATTGTTTTGTTTTCATTTTAAAGAGAATTAAAAAAATAACAAAACAGCAACATAGAAAAAACAAAACAACACAGAAACAATAAAAATGATACAGGGTTTCAAAACAAAATGGTAGGAATTAACAGTGGTTGTCATATTACATATTGTTATCTTCAGTGAAGTTGCTCAGAATGCAGGTGTAAGAATGCAAGATTGATCAAACCATTAAAGAGAATAAAAATAAAAAATCCCTCATTTTTATTTTAGACTCATATTTTCTCTAGTCATGATTCTTGAAACACGGAGGCCTTTATATCCCAAGAAAATTCAGACTTAAGCATCTTCCAGCATGGCAAGGAAGAGGAGCATTGTTTCGCTCAATGGTTTTCAGTTTACAATTAGCTGCTCACAAGAGGTGACAGTTGAGGCAAGGAGCTGTAGCTCTGGAACCTCTCTTCCTAAAAACACTCTACATGTGTGCTGTGTGTGTGTGTGTGTGTGTGTGTGTGTGTGTGTGCTTGCATGTGTGTATGCACTTTGTATTTTTGGTGTACCCACTATGTTCTTTTCAAATTCTCTTTTAGAAACTCTGACTGTCAGACCATTCAATGATGAACATATTTGTTCACTGTCTCTAAGAATCATCTGCTTTAGAAAAGTTATGCACAACAATTTCTGTGTCCTTTGCAGAAGGTGGAAGCATTTTCCTGGAAAGGTGATTTTGGCAGTAGTTAAGGCATAGCCATCTGCGTGTCTGCCAGGAGGTTGGCCTGGCTGGAGAAGAGGCTGAGTCTGGCTTCCTTGAGGTGTGGGAGGCTAGGGGATACAGGGTGGACATTTTTGAGGGTCTAAGCCTCCAAGGTTGCCCCATGACACTCCTCGTCAAGTCCACTCTCATGGGTCAAGGAAGTCCTGACCCCAAATGCTGCCCAGCTGATTCTTGGCACTGGCTTTCTTTTCCTCCCTTTACAAACCCAGGGTTCCTGCTGGCAGGGTTTGCAGCCAGAATGCAGCAGGCTTCCCTGACGGCAGGGAGTTTGACTGCTTCATTTTTCCTTCTGCTCTTTCAGCTCTGCTGTCTTCTTTCCAAGGCCTGGTGCTCAGCTGTCTGGCCAGTGAAGGAAACGTACACTCCCCTACCCATTCCCTTTTCTTCTCTCATTCATTTAGGTATGGTTGGCCTGTTTCCTCTCCTGTCATTTCTTTAGTGTCAGGTGTTTGACCAGGATTCACCAAACAGTGCTCAGAAAATCAGTTTAGTGACGTTGACAAGGTCATCACTTCTCTGTAGGCCTCTGTTTCCTCAACGGTGAGAGAGTTGGTGCCACTGTCCCTCGGATCAGCTGCCACATGCTACTTAGCACCACTCTCTGAGGGTGAAGTGTCACCCACAGATGAGAAAATGTGGCACAACCTGCTCAGACTGATCCTGATGATAGAGCTGGCCTTTGCCAGACAGTTTGGATCCAGAATCCACTCTCTGAGCCACCTCTCCACACTGCCTCTCTTATCACAGTGCCACATGGAATAGTGAAACACATGGAAGAGCTATTATGATTACCGTGCTCTGTGGGAGAAGGCTTGGAAGCAGATGTTAAGAGTCAACCAGAATCTGAGAGCTCATTTACTTTTGGGGTCTGAAAATATTCCCTACAAAGGGCCAGGTAATAAATAATTTCATCTTTGTGGGCCCTGTGGTCTGTGGCCACATGTAGCTACTCAGCTCTGCTCTTGTAGCACAAAAGGAGCCATATGCAACGTGTAAACTAACGGGCATGACTGAGTGTCAGTCAAACTTTATTGACTAAGACAGGTGGTCAGTGATAATCTGTCAGCTGGGTTAGCCAGCCTTCTGCCATTCAAACAAAAAACCCTATGGAGGTTAGTAATGAAGTATAGGGAAGTTTATTTTGGCTTATGATTCTAGGAATCGAAGTTCAGGATTGGGTAACCCCATTGGTTTGAACTGCTGGTGAGGGTCCAGCACATCATGGCAAGGGCATGTGCTAGAACAAGCAGTCACATCTTAATCCAAGCAACAGAAAAAGAAAAATAGAAAGAAAAAGAGAAGGAGGGAGGAAGAGAGAAAGGAAAGAGAAAGAGAGAGAGAGGGAGAGAGAGAGAGAGAGAGAGAAAGAGAGAGAGAGAGAGAGAGAGGAGAGAGAGAGAGAGGGGAGAGAGAGAGGAGAGAGAGAGAGAGAGAGAGAGAGAGAGAGAGAGAGAGAAATGAATAAGGGTTTCACAATACTTTTTGAGAGCATATCCCCAGTAACTTAAGAATCTCCCATAAGGCCCCTCCTCTTGAAGGTCTACGGCATTTCCTAACAGCACCACCCTGTGGAACAAGCCTTTACATAGAGACTTTGGGGGCACACTCATCCAAACCATAGCACTGACCCTTGGTCTAGTTCAGTATTCTAATTTCACAGATACAAAAACTGAAATTCAAAGAGAGGAAGGGACTTTCTTCCAATCCGGCAGTGAGTTACTAGCAAAGCTTGGACTACATCCCAGGTATGGTGGGCTAATTATAAAAATGTGCTCAATTCTTCACTCCCTACATCCAATTATCTTGCAATGTGACTTTGCAGTGGCTTCCACGTAGAGGTAGTGTCCATTTTTCTAGTTCCTGAAATTGGACTCACATTGTGAATTGCTTTGGCCAATAGAGTTTGTCAGAAGTGACAGTGTGACAGTTCTAAGGATGTCTTTCACACTTCTTTTCTCTCTTGAAACCTTGCCCAGGCATTGGAAGAACAAGTCTGGACTAGGCTGATGGAAGATGAGAGTCACACAGACCACTCATACCTACCAGCACCTGATAGCCAGTTAACCATTAGACACATGAAGTGAGGTTCTAGTCAACCTGTAGTCAATTTTGCAGGTGATGACAGCCCCAAGAGGAAACCCCACCAAGATCAGCTAAACCCATACAGATCAGCACAATTACATAGCTGACATAGGAGAAATAATAAATGCTGATTGTTTTAGGCCACTGAGTTTTGGGTTGGCTTGTTATGCAGCATTAGCTAGCTCATGTTCCAGGTTCTTCTAGTTTTGGATCATGGTTCTTCCTTTTACATCTGAGTTCTCTCTCTTTTTTTCTATTTGTGATAGCAGCATCTTGATCTTTGGAAGTTATTTCCATTCCTCAGGAGAAGCTGATGGCTCTATCACTAAAGGAATCAGAAAGCAAGTTTGTTTTGGCTTCTTAAAAAAATGGATGTGATCCTCAGTGGCACTTGGAATCTCATTTTTTTCTCCAGGCCCCTGGTTCCCCTACTAAGAATCTTGCCATATAGTAGTGTTTTCAGGGTTCCTGTGATGTAGACTGCCACTTGACAGAAACCACCCCAGTGAGGATGCTGGAGGCAGAGGTGCTCCCAGAGAACTCTGTTAAATGGTCTTGAATTTAATACTGTGGTTTTGCCTGCTGCCTGCAACCATGGTGGAGAGTGCAACTAACTGAGTGGTCCATGGGTCTGCAGAGAGGGGGGTACCAGCTAAAAAACAGGACACCAAGATTCTTTTTAAAATGACTTCGATGCCCTCTCCCTTTTTGTATATTCATCAAGTAAAATTTTAATACATTTAAAAATTTTGATATATGACCCATATTCAAAAAAGTGAAAATAATCATGCTTGGGCCAATCATCAAATATCACAAAGCAAATGTGTACGAAAAGCATCATGCTGCTTACTGATCTACAGCACCCACAGAAGCCTCCTTTGCCCTTCCCAAGAACTGACCCCTATCTCCTTCCCAGAGATAATTACCATCCTGCTCTCTCACACCCTTCTCTTTCTTTTTTAAATTTCAAAAGTAGCACTGAAACACTATCAAGCACTATTTAAGGTAAAGATGAATATTTGTGGGTATTTCATATTACTAACTCCTCTCTCCCTTAACATTACTGTGAGGCAGTTCAAATGTAATAGTGCCCATTGTAATATAAGGAGCAGCTAGCTGTGGCCATCACTCTGTTTAAAAAATAAAACATATTAGTATTATTAAAATCTCCTGTGTTCCTCTTCCTGGTTCATTCCCCCTCCCCCAGTTTGATATTTATTAATTTCATATACATTGTTATGTTTTTACTATGGTTGTATATTAAATATTGTACCATTTTTGTTTTACAGATTGCAAATGTGCCACATCTTATTGTACATATTCATTTTTGCTCAACATTACTGGTGAGATTTGCTCAGGTTGCTATATGAAGCTTTTGGATAACCACTTTAAAACATATTCAGCCTCTGTGGGTTTTTAAAGAGGACATGGTTTCTCGCCCTCTGTCCTTTCCCAATGACTCTCATCAGAGGTGATTTAGCACAAGCCATTCTCTCACATTCTCTGTGTACTATATATTTAGATGCACACCTATACATGCAGAATTTTAAACATTTAATTATAATAATGGCATCAGCAGGACAGACATAAGACAAGGCCCTAGAATCAGGCAATTTGACTATAATTTTAGCTCCATCACTTAGTAGTTGAGCAACCTGGACAAGTTATTTCACCTTTCTGCATTTTGCTTTCCTTACCTATAAAATGAGATAATAAAAATAGCTATGCTGCTGGGCATGGTGGTGCACCCCTGTAATCCCAGCACTCTGGAGGCTGAGGCAGGAGGATGCTTGTGAGTTCTAGACCAACCTAGGCTACAAAGTGAGCTCAAGGTCAGCCTGAACTACATAGCAAGACTCTGTCTCAAAAAAGACAACAACAAAAACAAAAATAAAAAATAACTATGCCAAAGTGTTTGTTCAAAGTTTCAGTGAGGTGATGTACTTTCAAGGGTTGTAACAAGTACTCACTAAATGGTAGCTATTATTGTTATATATTGTTCTTCAATGTGCCTTTTCCATTTAATACTTTAGTATGCTACCTTTTTGTGCCTGCAAATATAAGGCTATCTTATAGTGGGAAAAGAAAAGCAGGTACCTTCACAGAGCATGCACCCCTTTAGCACATATGTACATATTGCACCACATGCGCCCCTTCAGTACCCAATATTTGTAAGAGAGAAATAGTTTGTAGACTCTCCATTCATGGTCAATTTTCACCTATTTTATCGACCACTCTGTGCTGTGTGCTGTGCTTCAGGCAGGTTAGAATATTCATTACATAGCTGGGGAATTACTGACCCAGGATGACCATCTCAGCTTCTGCAGGTCTGTGGATAGAATATAGAGAATTAACCAGCTTGGATAGGAAAAGAAAGTTTTTATTGACTTCTGATTTTTAACATATCTTCAATTGTTAATGTAGACAACAAACCACAGTGTAATTAACATTTCCTGTGACTGATACTATTGGAAATCACAGTTATGTTCATATCCCACTACAGTAAATCCCTGACTTATGAACATCCAAGTTGCGAACTTTAACAGGTGTACTACATAAGACTAGCTTTGTCAGATATGAACAAATCTGACTTAGGAACATTTTCCAGTAGTTGTTAGATCCACTGTTAGATTTTGTTCTTAATGTGTTAATAAAGAATAATGTGCATTGCATATACATTGCTATCATGTTTGTCTTAATATTTCTATAGCTACATTTCAATATCTCATACACTGTATTTAATGTACTATAGTCTACTTTACTCATTCAAAAATTATGATACTGAACAACAGTCCATGTTTTTGCCACATTGCCAAATGGATCGATACTACTAAAGAGACTAAGAATCCCTTTAGCAGTAATGGGAATCTGGAGCTAAAAGGAAAAGTTTTGCATCTTGTCACTTACTTTCCATATTATATTAGGTAATTGTTTTCAGTTTTTAAGGCTCCAATTTTCTCATTACTAGTGGAAGGCACTAGCTTACTATCTATACTGTGTTTCAGATTGTTTCCAGGTTAGTTAGATATGTTGTGTTTTCTAACTGACCATGTTTGCTAGATGTAGTAGGTATCTGCTATTCTTATTGGTTGCTTAGGATCTGAACTCCTTATGTTTGAAGAAATCTTCCAAAGGATGGGACTCAGCATTCCTTCTTGCGTATAAACCAAAAATGTTGGGCACCTGATTTTTCAGCATCCCTTGCAGCTAGGACACAGAGGCACTAAATGATTCATCAGATGACTACGACAGTGAAATATTCCTGCACTATACTTTGAATCAGAAACTGGGGAAAAAACTGGCAAAACTAAGGGCCATGCAGAAGCAGCCACTGTGGTTGTAGCTCCAGATTCTAGTAGCAACATTGGTGTCCAGCATTGGTGGTGCTGTGCATATAAGCTGTGATATTTTCACTGGATCCACTCGGTGGGTGGATTTTCCACATTGTGCCTGATTGTATAGCCTTCAAATCTGTCATCTTTCAGCCCTGCTGGAGATTCTTCAAGTTATCCAGCATCTTTTAAATAAATATTCCTGCTTAAAATAATGAAAGGGTTTCTGTTGCTTGCAATATAAATCTTGGGCTTAGGGAATATTGGACAGCATGAAATCTTTAGTTTTGGGAAACTATCCAGGAGATTTAGAACTCTGAGTTTCTCTGTTTCAAAAGTGCCATTTAGTATTGTTTGCATAGTTATAAATTATTTAACAGCAGGGACAGGTTTAGGTGATTTCATCATTGTGCAAACAACATAGTGCTTACTTACACAAATTTAGACAGATTAGCTTACTACACACACAGGCTATATTATGCTCTGAGGGACTACTGTCTCATTTGTGTTCCATTGTTTATGGAAGGGCTGTTATGTGGCACTGGCTATATTTCCACAGCAAGTGGACAATAGTGAATAGAAATGCCCCGTGGTGTGGTGGCCTCCAAGTTAGAACCCAGTGATTTCAACTCCCTGGTATTCACAACCAATGGGAACCCCCTCTACTAACGCATTGTACCGCAGCTGGTTTGTGTGACAAACAGTAAATGATAGAAGTAATGAGATGCCACTTCTGACATTAGTTTATTAAAAATTACAACTTCCATGTTGAGCAATCTGTTTCTCCCCTTTTCTTGGACCATGGACTAGAGGGAAGACAGTCGCTGTACTGTGAGCAGCTCTAAGGAGCAACCTATGAGCAAGAAATTGTGCTTTTCGGTCAAGTGCCATGGTAAAACCAAGGTCTGCCCAAAATTACATGAATCAGACTTGTTTATGACACAGTCAAGTCTTGAGATGGCTGCATTCTGGCTGACAGATTGGCTATAACCTCATGAAAATTTTGAGCCATAACTGTCCAGTTAAGCTGTTCCTGAATTCTTAATTCTTGTGAAATAATAAATAGGGTTTTATGTTGCTATTTTTGAGTGAGGGGCTAATTTATTGTTACCCAGCAGAACTAATACCCAAAGTTAGAAAAAATATTCTGCTAGTTCATATGTGTAGTTCAGTGAATAGGAAGCATATTACAAAGCCAATGGGAGGGAATATGATGTCTTTTCTTTATTTTTCATATATTAGAATATACAACACTGAAATAGATAATTCCCATTATATGTAAAGAGTTAACTACAAATCAATATGATAAAGATCAACTACTTCATAGAAAAATGGGTGTGTGACCTTGGATAAGTCACTTTATAATTTTCCTTATTTATACATTTGGGATAACAACAGTGTCTCCTTTATAGGGTTGGTAGAGACCTGCCTGAGAAGAGTAAGGTTTATATAAATTGTTTATCTCATAAAATAAAAGGACTATTTCCCCCAAAATAGCTATAAAATGATGCTGGACTTAATAAGGATCAGAGAGATGCCAGAGCCAACTAGAATTTATGTCTAGGGTAGTATATGGCACATCATTGGCAACCAATAAATATTTGTTGAATAAATAAGCTTTAAAAGATGTGAGGTAGAGAACATAGTGTGCATACATTATGGAAGAACTTTCAGGCAGAAGAAACAGTAAGGTGAAAGGCCATAGAAAGGCACAAACCTGGCTGATTGGAGGACAGATGGGGAAACTGTGATTGAAGCAAAATGTGCAAAAGAATGAGTGTGGAGAGGTCTTGGGAATGCAAGTAGCTTTGCTGGCCATTGTGAGGACTTTAGCCTTTACCCTGGATGACTTGAACAGCCAGGGAAGGGTTTTGGGCAGAAGAGAGATGCCTTCTGTCTTACTCTGACAGCTGTGCTGCAAACTGACTGAAGAGGCAAAGTGGAAGTAGGAGGTTAGCTGGGAGATTCTGTAGTGGTCAGGTGGGAGCTCAGCCTGGATTGTTGGCATGAAAGATAGTGACAAGTGGTCAGATTTTAAATGTGTTTTTGAGGGTAGAACCAGGACAGGTGGCTCACTCAGAAGGGCCCTGTGATTGGCTTAATACTATATCCTTATCATCATTTTTAAAATCCAGAAATAATATTTTCATTTTTTATTCTTTTATGTCTTTAAAAAAATTCTTAATAACCTTTGCATTATGCCCTACAAATTATACAGACTATCCTGGATAGAACTGGCAGGATTTGTCAATGGAAGTGAGTGTGAGAGGAGAAGTCACAGCCAGGGCTTTGGTCTCAGCAATTGAAGCTGGAGTTGCTGTTGAGTGAGATAAGGAAATCTTCTCAGAAGAACCCCAGGACCGTGGGATAGAAGGACTTGCAGAAAGAAAGACCTTTCTAGAACATTGCTTCACTTGGGAACTATCCTGGGTCCTCCTTGGGGAGAGATTTTCCCCTTATGTTTCTATCAGGGAGATGTCCCCATCCTTGTCTGATTCAAGCCACATTGGCATAACAACAGCAATAACAACAGCTGTGTCCTCCTTGGGGACAATGGTTTGACCTCAAAGGGACTGTGCATGCAAGTATTTATTTTTAGAATTTCCCATTTCTCCTCAATGGCAATTGGGAGGTCTGGATGAAAAATTCTGAAACTGAATGCATATGGCTGGATAAAAACCTTTAATTAAGAGGTAAAGACTTTAATCTGCCTATCACTTGGTTTGATTCCTAAATTTTAATCTTCAAAGGAAAAAAATCAAGAGGACACAAACTGCCGTCCAACACACAGCCATGAATATGTTGAGCCAAAACAGTCGTGGTATCTTTGGCAATAAAATCCTCTACTCTTCAAAGCGCTGCAAGAAAAAATGTTTATTCTCCCCGCCTGAACTGTCATTTTTCCCCTCTACTTTTGCAAGGCTTTCTGATTCAGCAGAAATAAATTCTTTTTTTGCTTGCTGCAGATGCCCCGGTGCACTGCGGCCGCGTCCACCTCTGTCTTCATTTGCTCCATTCCTCCTGGGCATCCCAGACGCTTCGTGTAAGTAAAATGGAGCTTTGCTTTTTTTTTTGGTCAGTGAAAAATGGGAGAAAAAAGTGTGCATGCTTCTTTTTCCAAAATGGAAAGTTCCCACAGCTTGTCGGAAGGAGGCAGAAGGTTCTGTCAGAAAGGAGTGGTGCGCTTGGGGTGCCAACTGGTGATGTGATTGGAAGGGAGCAAGAGCCTTTGGAGTTTCTCAGATGTAAATAATTTAAGGTTTGGAAGTGCTCACCTTTGGACCCACTGGAGCTGTTGGGAACTTGTGCAGTGGGGGAAGATGAAATTGCTGAGACAGGCAGGAGAGAAGCAAGCTCACTGGCCTGGACTTGATTTAGCCAAGGGAGCAGCTGTAGTGTGTGCTGGGGGAAGCCAGCCAATTCTGGGGAAGATCTGGGGACAACTGAGATTCTCAGGACCTGTGGGTCTGGCAGTAGATGGGGTCAGCCTTCACCTTCCATCACAAGGGTTGAAAATTTGCCCTGCTATAAAAATCATTGCAGAGGCAGATAACTTCTATGCTAAAAGAAAATGCAATGAATATAAAACTAATATAGTTCTTACTATATACTAGGTAAACTTCTAGGTCAGTGGTTGATGAACATTTTCTACAAAGGGCCATATAGTATATATTTTAGGGTTGGGGGCCCATGAAGTCTCGGTACCAACTGCAATTACTCAGCTCTGCCATTGTAGTACAAAAACAGCCAGAGACAGTGTGCAAAAGGCTGGTGAGTTCTGAGTTCTAATGAAACTGTATTGGGGGACACTGAAATTTGAATTTTGCTTTTCATGTATCATGGAATATTCTTCTTTTGATTTATTTTTAACTCCTTACAGATGTAGAAATCATTCTTCGCTTACTTGTGGTACAAAAGTGGGAGGCAGGCTGTGTTGGGCTTTGAGGTGATAGTTTTCTGACCCTTATTTTAGATATTTTTGCATATGTTAATTATTTTAATTCTCATAACCATGTAATGGCCCAATTTGGCAGAATAGTAAGCTGAGGCACAGAAAGAAAAGAAAATTTCAGTTATTGTGGATGGACATGTGTTTCTCCACCAAATTCATACCTGGAAGTCCTATCTCCCAACAACCTTGAATGTGAGTTTATTTATTTACTTGAAAATAGCATTATTCCAGGTGTAATTTGTTAAGGTGAGGTCATTGGAGTGGATCTTGGTTCAATTTAATCTGTATTGTTATGGAAAGGGAAGTTGTCATAGACCCAGAGATATGCACAGCGTGCACTTCATGGGAAAGTGAGGGTAGGGACTGTAGTGATGCTTCAATAAGTCCAGTGATGCCAAAGATTACCAGCAACCCCAGAAACCAGGCAAGATGCATGGAGCAAGCTAGTCCTCATAGATCCTAGAAGGAACCAACCCTACCTTCACACCTTAATTTTGGATTTCTGGTTTCTAGAACTGTGAGATGATAAATCTATGTTGTTTAAAACACCAAGCTTCAAAGTAGTTGCTTAAGAATATGCAATATAATAACCACTGTTAATTTCCTATCATCTTGTTTTGACATTCTGTATCATTTTTCAAAGTATTTTTAAAATAAAAAACATCTAGCTTGTGCTACTTTGATACAGCATCTCTTGCAAACTAATACAGTGTACCTTTGATCTCAGCTTTTGGATGTGTTTAAGACAAGTCATGATTTTGAAGTTTATCAGCCTTTTTTTTCCATTAAGGTGGGAAAGAAAGGTTTCTATATCCTAGGTGGAAGTGAACTCTACAGGACTGATACTTTTATATCATTTTTCCCTTCAAAGGGGGCTTACATAGGGCAAGGCATCTCTTCCTGGAAGGCTACATGGCAAGTGCAGAACTTCTTTTGACTTTTTGCACACTTTTTGCATCAAAAGGGGCTTCAAAGGGGGCTTGCATTCCTAACATAGAAGAGGTTATCTTAACATTATACAGAAAATAACTTAATTAAAAATGGAGTTTAATGAATGCCAGGAAGGATAGATTAGTGCTCTTGAAAAAAGCAGTATTTTTCAAGCTAGGTTTCTTTTTCTAAGAACACATTTTTAGAGCTAATAAGTCACAAGAAAGCAGATTTATTTTAAAAAGTGCTTATGTAGCTCTCCCTGGCATGGCATAATTTATTTAACTGCAAATGCACCATAATCCCATAGTTCTAACAGAAAGTGTTGTCCTGCTATGTGTGATTTGTCTGTCTTCTGAAAACCCTCAGGCATCACTCTTTACACAGTCCATTGCTTTTCAATAATTAAACCCCATGTTCAGTGTGTTGTAATTGCTAAGGGCAGGAATATCACAGGGAAAGAGAATTTTCCATTTAAGCAAAGATAAAGAAGATGAGAACATGGTAGTCACAGAGAAGAGTATACTGTTTAATTTTATCCAGAATTGTTAAGTAGAGCTGGGATACATGCAAGGAAGACTATGTTCCTGGGAAAAGGTTTCTATTTCTGAGACTCCATCCCCACCCATATCTCCATGATGGCATCAACACCATTGACTTTAATTTTTCTTAAGGATTGCCGTCTCCAGGAAATCTGGTGTGGTATGCTAGACAGAGTGTTGGGCATCGTTAAGAATGCAAATTCTTTTTGTAGCCCTGAAGTGCTCAGTGTAGACAAACATAAGATTTCAAGTTACTGTTACTAATTGTACAAATCAGTGGGCTTTCCTGTGGCATTTCCATCAAATGCATACATCAAACTTTGAACATGTCCCCCTAACCTCATTTTATGTGTCCTTTTTTTACTCCCCTCCCCTTGACCACTTCCCCTTCCCATACCCTGGAGTCCTTCTTCTACCTTCGAAAACCTGGGTTTGAATGGTCATTATCCCTTTAAGTAACTTTGGGCAAGTCACCTTCTCTGATTCTCAGCTTACTCCCAGTGAAACAGGGCTAAAAAACTCCCCGCTCCTGGTGCTTTCTGGTGGATAAAGTGATAAGATCTATGAATACCCAGCAGTACACCCAAGAGTAAGTGCTCAAGTCAATGCAAGTTAAGTTGTTTTCCTCATTCATCAGAGCTGCTCAGCATAGAGACACAAAGTTAACAGTTCACAAACTTCATCCCTTAGGATGTTGACTTTATGAAAATATACAATTATACATTTGCAGTTTTAAGAACCTTAGAGGTATGTTTTGTTGAAGGGGTTGGATTTTGTACATGTTCCCTAAGGTGATTTAGAGTTGTAAGGGATGAGATTTTATATATTTTTAATAAATGTTTTTATTTTGCAAGCTGGCGGTCAGAGAAATTTGCCCCTTAGCTCACAGGCATGGCCAAATCAAACCCTAAATGAGAGCCTTGTAATTAGAGTTGGAGGTTACAAGGGTTAGAGTTTCTAGCATTAACAGTTGATTAAATTAGCTGAAACTAAGCTTTAATCATGGCTTTGTCATGTCATAGCTGTGGAATCCAAAGAAAAATTATTTTTGTTAAGGTATCCATTTTTCCAGTAACAAAACAAAAGAGATAGTACCTGCTACATAGTATTTTAATATTAAATGACATTGTGTACTATATCATATGCTTATATCAGCAACTCATTGGATGCATAACATTTACTAGTTCTAGCTAAGTACTACATAAGGGTTTACTCTTCATTTTTACTCTGTAAGGTAGGAGCTATTATGATTCCTATTTAACAGGAGAGTAGTCTAAGTGTAAACAAACATGTAACGATGTAATCAGGTATGGTAGTGATAGGATTAAAACCTAGGTATGTCTGACCCCAGGCCCATGCTCTTAACCCAGTAACTATATTCTCATCTATTTTCTTTAGTTATTCTTTCTTCCGACACTATAGTGGAGTTTAGAAAGAAAATTTTTGGTTTGGGCTCACTCTTAAACACCCTGGTATCTTGGGCATTTGAAACCTTGGCTTCATAGATTCTACTTGTCCTTGGGCAAGGACTCTGAGGATAGAGCAAACTGTGGGCAGAGAAGTGCCTTATTTCTCCTAGACTAATTTCTGGGGGGAGCAGAGTGATCATTAGGGACCTTGACTGAAGCCTATGACTTCAGTGAAGTTAGATCATGCTTGATAAACAGAATGTATTGCCCTAGACAGGCAAATAACACTGTATGTCCAAGCAAGTCTTAGAAGTTCTGCACTTGACATGTAGCCTTCCAGGAAGAGATGCCTTGTTGTCCTCATTTTCTCTGCCATTTCCCACCTGGTCCTAGTTAAGACACAGTTGGAACTGTGAAGTTCAATGGCCAACTCTTTGCATTTTTAAAGGACAGAAGGTATCTCAGGAAGGGTTTATTTGCATGGGAATGATACCAAGAGTTATAATCTACAAATATACTTTTCACAGTCTCCAGATTTTCCCCAACTATGTTAGTGAACAGTAATCTGACTCATGCACTTAATTCAACACGTTGGGCATTGGTTTGATTGTAGTACCAGATCTCTAATTAGAAAGATAAAGTTTCCCTCCCAAAGAATAATTTTTAATCTTTCTTGTGTCCCATTTGACTTATGTTACCCACTTTGTACAGCTAGTTTAACATGTGGAGTCATAAAATCAGAATTTATTTGTTAATAATTTCATGAATTATTTGTAAATAAATTGAGTTGATGATAAATCTACAAGTTTTTCAGTGGAGTTTTTGGGATCTTCTGTGTGGAGTATCATGTCATTTGCAAATAATGATAATTTAACTTCTTACTTTCCTATCTTTATCCTATTATTTTTTGCTCTTGTCTAATTGCTCTGGCTAATGTTTCCAGAACTATATTGAATAGAAGTAGTGATAGTGGACATCCTTTTTTCCCCCTGATTTTAGAGTGAAAGCATTTAGTTTCTGACCATTTAAAATGATATTAGTTGTTGGCCTGTCAGAGATGACTTTTATAAGATTGAGGTAGAGACCATCTATTCCAATTTTCTGTAGGGCTTTTTTTTTATCATGAATGGGTGTTGGATTTTGTCAAATGCTTTTTCTGCATCTATTGAGATGATCATGTGATTTTTGTCTTTGGTTCTGCTAATATGGTGTATTAAATTTATTGATTTGTTTATGTTGAACCATCCTTGCATCCTTCGTGTGAATCCTACTTGGTCATGATGTATAATCTCTTTGATGACTTTTTGCACACTGTTTGCCAGTGTCTTATTAAGGATTTTTGCATCAATGTTCATTAGGAAGACTGGCCTATAGTTTTATTTCTTGGTTGGGTTCTTCTCTGGTTAATAATTGCTTCCAAGAGTGATTTTGGAAGTACTGCTGTTTTTTAAATAAAGAGTTTCAACATTAGTGACATTAGTTCTTCTCTAAATTTCTTGTAAAATTCAGCAGTGAATCCATCAGAGCCTGGGGCTTTTCTTGTTGGTAAATTGATCAAATGAATGTCCTAAAGCTCTTTCAGAGAATCAGGCCTGTCTGCTGCTGGTGACCAATATGTGTTCAGTTTCTTACAGATAGCTTGTGATATGTGAACACAAGTAATAACATGTTCATGTGTTTCTCTCATATTCATACATGCAATGATCAGTGTTTATTATGCATCCATTTCAATTCTGTGTCTATATACATTATCTAGAATATTTAAAACTCTGACTGATGGATATGATATAATCCACTTTATAAATTAGAAAAGGGGGTTCAGAATGTTTAGGTAGATTGCTTAATATCACACAGATAATGTGTCATGAAGCCAGGACTTAGGTCCAGTATGAATTTACTTCAGAGGCTTGGCCAGCCTATTTTTCTATAACCAGCAGAGGGTATAATTAAGTCCCCCCTTAAGTATTTTGTGTATAGATAAGTATCCAAGACATACCAACATAATAAAAAGTTGACTTTTTAAGGAATTTATAATGTGTCAGGGACTGTGTTTAACTTTAGTACATAGTACGACTATCCCCACTTGATAGATGTTTTAGTAGCTTTCTTTATACAGCAGACCTGGGCTTCAAACCCAGGTAGTTTGGGCCCAGAGTGCATACTTTTATTTACTGTTGCTTTCTAAGACTGCTGATCTGGGAAACAGATTGCTCAGAAGACGTTTTAGTTACAGTCGAGCTAAGTAAGGGTCATGCCATGTAAAGAGAATCAACGGTAACTGCAGTTAGGGAGCTAAGGGTCAAAGCAATGATAGGTGGTAAGCTGTCCACAGAAGCAAAGAGGTCAGGACCATGGACAGCTTCCCGGAGAGTTGCTTTTCTTGCTTTGTCTAACTTGGTTAAAGCTGTTACTCTGGAACAAAGTTAATGTCTTCCATTCACTATCTTCATTATTAACTGATAATTATCCATTCCCTCCTTGGCTCAGCTTCTCAGAGTACATGGAATAATTTTCAGTACTCTCCAGAGCTCTTTATATCTTCAGTTGATGTGAGTTTTGTTTGGAGTTTCCATAGAGATACATGAGGTGCATTTTGTTGAGGGGTGGTTTGAGGGAGTGATAGTAAAGAAGGGAGAATTCTTAATCCTCCTAGTTATTTGGTTGTCTACTACAAGTGCATTGTCCTCTAAATTTGGGTAAAGTAAAAACTAGGGTCAAGATCCTGACCAAAAAAAAAAAAAAAAAGAATATGAACAGTTAAAATGGTCCAGTTGAAGGATGCAGACAATGTCGCACAAAGAAGTTCATGACTAATTTCCAAATGAAAGGTACAGTTAAATGCCATTAGAGAGTGAAATCGCTGTAAGTTGAAGTGGACTCCAAAGGCAATTGAAGGCTATATTTGGATAAACAGAGATAAGAAAAGACTGTTTCAGAAAAAAAGAAAAAGGTACATAAAAGTTATGAAAGTGTGGAGTCAGTGTGAAAAAAAAAAGGTACATAAAAGTTATGAAAGTGTGGAGTTTAGTGGATAGTAAACAGGCAGATTTTTTTTTTCTCCAGGTAGCTTTGATATTTTAATATGTGTACGTAAACAAATTTGATTCCACTTTTATATATGTCTGATTCATAATGTGTCATGAAGCCAGGAATTAGGTCCAGTATGAATTTACTTCAGAGAACATATCAGGCATGTTTTTGAGACACTGAGGTGCTGATGAGTATACACAAAAGCTCGGGTAACTCTTCAGCTAGATAGCTCTATTAACATTGGATTTCTGCTATAATTATAAAATATCATTAGAGACAAGCTGTGCAGTAACATTTTCCCCCAAGCAACTAAGGAGCCCGAAGAAGTTGCATTGTCATTTACAGGAGACAAATGACAATGATCCCCTGAGATGTAATGTGCAGAAAAAATGCAATCCTATTAAGAGATTGTGCTTGTAAAGACTTCTTCCTGTTCCAAGCTCAGACAGAGGAGGGAGACAAGTTACCATGTTAATAACAGCACTGAGCTCTCACCCAGAGAAAGCACATCCCTGCCACTTATGAATAACAATCCTGAGGGTGTTGAATCAAATTAAATGCTTTAGGAAAACAATTTTGGACATTCAAGAGAAGTAATATGGCTCACCACCTGCAGATCTGCTTTGAGTGGACCTGAGAAACTTGTGTAGTGGTATGTAATAGTCACACTTTTTGAGGTGACCACAAATTCCCTCTTGTAATAGCAAAGGTACCTTGTGGACTTCTGGAGTTCTGACTACTTTGGGGGATTCCTTGGCTGATAAGTGACAGGGTTATTTTTTTTTTCTTTTTGAGACAGGGCTTTGCTATACAGTTCAAGCTGGCTTGGAACTCATTTTGTAGCCCATTTTGTAGTTGGCCTCAAACTTGCAGCTATCCTCCAGCCTCAGCCTCCCGAGTGCTGAGATTACAGGCATGCACCACCATGTCTGGCTCATGGATCTTTGATTTTAATAAGGAAGAAGAATTAAAAAATTTTGGTATTATGTGTTATGTGATGGGAGATACAGGGTTATATGCATTCAGTTTATGCCACTGGTAAATTTATGTGAGTGTGTCTGCACATCTGAATATGTACACGTTGCTACCTTGCATGTTGACTGTTATGGTTATATATAGATGTCCCCCCAAAGCATTATGTACTCATAGGTGGGGCTTTAGGGAGTAGTTAGATCATGGGTGCATGCTACTCATCAGTCTATGGATGAGTTTATAACTAAATGTGATTTGGATGGTGAACCCTGTTTGGAAGTGGTGGGTCACTGGGATATGGCCAGGAAGGGTCCATCTCCTTTCCTCCTCCCTTGATCCCTCTCTCTGCTTTCTGCTATAATGCCATGAGCTTTTCCCCCTTTGCCATGCCCTTCATCCAAGCCTTGGAGCCATCCACCTATGGACTAAAACCTCTGCAAACCTCTTGAAAATAAACCTTTCCTCCTTTCACTTGGTGTTGGGCATTCCCTTAGCAACAGGAAAGTAGCTAAGATAGTGATAATTGTGGTACTCATGCTTTACTAAGAAGTGATCTCATTTATTTCATGCTAGATGTCTGCTCTGCAGGAAAGCATCCGCATGGTATAGACTAGGAAAGGATATGAGCTCTGCTACTGAAGACGAATAGGTTCAATCCCAACTCAACCACTTTCTAACAGTGTGAACTTGGGCAAATTACTTAAATTATCTGAGCCTCATTTTTCTCATTAGTAGCAGTGGGGCTACTAATACTCTCTGTGGTGTGCTGTCATATATTAAATGCTCAACAAATGTTCCTCATACATTCCCACATTAGCATTAAATGCTGTTGTTTTGTTGCATCCTTTGTGAGGTGGATACCTCTCGATTTTATCTTTCAGTATCTCGTCCTTTCTCATCTGTTATCACCATTTCAATATTCATCTGAAAAACTCCACCTTGTCTCTTTTTTTCAGTCCATGTGGCTTGGGTAGGAAGCTTCCCTCCCAGGAAAAGTGCATACATCTTCATCAATTAGGCCGTTCCATCTTCCCACTGCAATGATTAATTTAGGAATGAACACGTTACAAAAGTTTGGTCAGTGAGACACCGTGGTACTTTTCTTTTCTTTTTCTGGTGGGAGAAACTCTATTGCTCTAGTGGTTATTAAAACTATATTAGATGATTCACCTTAAATTTAAGCACTGAAATATCAGATAACCCAGAAATTTTATGCCTACAGTTAAAGATAGAATTGAAAAAAATTGTTCCAACAAAACTTTGTTCATGAACATTCAGAGCCATACTACTCACAATAGCCCAAATGTACTCAAATAACTCAAATGTACACCATGCGGTGGTGAGTGGAGAAACAAAATGTGGTATATTCACACAGCAGAACATTATTTAACCATGAAAAGGAGTGAAGTATTAATACATGCGACAACACGGATGAACATTGGGAAAATGATGCTACATGAACAAAACTGGACACAGGTCACATATTGTGTGATTCCATTTATATTAAATATGCAGAATAAGGTAGTCCATAGGTATTTAGATCAGAGGCTGGAAATAAAGCCGAGCCAGAAGTCCCTGCTTGGTGGGTATGAGGTTCTCTCTTTTGGAGTGGTGCAACTAGAGACAGATGGTAAATGTCCTTCTCCAGGGAGCTGAAGTGAGCTCCTCCTGCTTACCAGTCCCTAGCAGGATGAAGCGAGCAACACTGAGTCATGCAAATGCAGGTTTGGGTCTTGCCTTTATTTAGGGTTTTGATATCTTCTTCACCGTAGAATCTCTCTCTGCATTGATCTGGCTTTAAAAGCCATTGTATTAAAAGAAGATCGCCTTATTTTCCGTGTAGCATCTCCGTCATTTGTTACCCATTCAACTCAGTCTTTGTATTAAAATTCTGCTGTTTGAAATGCTCAGGTGGCTTCCTTTCTCTGTGCAGATGCTGACAGATGGAGGACCTCACACAAGTTTAGGTTTCCACATCTCTACCAGATAGCTTTATATTCATTTTACATATGAGGAGTGATACTCAGACACCTTTGTTAAACTGCAAGGTGTCACTGTGCTATTCAGGGCAAGAATTGATCTTTATAAGCACCAGATTCTGAACACACACACGTGTGCATACACACACACACACACACACACACACACACACACACACACACATTTATTTTTCCCCCCTCCAAAAGACTCAACTAAGAAAAGCCATTTCTTTTGATAAGGAGGAAAGCTTTGACTATGGAAATATCTTTTGACAGGGTCTCTATTGGGGAGCTTTCAAATTTGAAATTTATATGCAAAGAATGCAACCATGTGAGGATGGATGGTTTTGGATGAAACTGGGCAGGTTCCTATCTTTTCTGAGCTGATTTGTCTCAGTAAATCCTCAGAAAATATCACTTGTCTCATTTTCCTTCAATCTTTTTGTCTGAGTTTCAGCTGAGAATTTTTCCCTCCCTTTCTTTGTAAGTCTCTTGATTTTGGTTATACAATAGGAGACTGAGCAATTGCCTTTACTGAACAAAAGTCTCAAATGAATAGATATCAATGGTAATACCAGTAATTAGCAGTCTTTCTCTGTAGTGGATGTCTGAAACTGCCTTTATTGATTTATTTTGACTCTGTTCCATATAGGACAAATTTTCAGCCTGCGCAAACATATGCTTATCTCTTTTTGATTCTTACCATCCTGGGTTCTCTTTTTAAAGACTGTTAACTCCTTAGGACAGTTCTGACAGAGGACAGATGAAAGGGATTTAGAGAGCCTCAAATTAACTGTAACCTTGAGGATTATAAATGAATTGAGGATCTCTTAGAAGTTTGTGGTGCAAATTTTCTGTGTTTCCTTTCAGATTTGATTTAACTGGAACATAGAATCACTTGGAATTGTGGGTGAGAAGAAGAAAGGCTAGTGAAGAAGGCACATCCAGGCCAGGATAGAGGTCAAAGAGGAGAAACATAGAAGAAAGAATGTCACCAGTTTTTCCTGGACCTGGATAGCTCTGCTTTTCTGTGATCAATCCCAGTTGTGCAATTTTCTTTTCCTCAATCAAAGGGGAAAAAGTACAGAGTACTGACAGGGCAATTTGTTCGGATGGCTGAGTGTGTCAAGGATTGTTGTTTCTTCCCACAGAATTAAGTCCCTTATTAAATTTGATGTAGAAAATGTAGATGACAAATCCAAGGAATGGAATCCCCCAATACACTTGAGATACTACTGTACACATACCTACAGAAAATTCTAGTACTGAATAGACTATTTCATAGTCTATTTTTCAAATTACTAGTGTCTTGTAAACCCCCTTTTGTATCGATATATACACATATGCATTTTCTGTGGCTGACTGGTATTCCATTCCATGGATATACAAGGGCTGATTGGAAATATGGTGAATGTTTTAAAAATGTGTGTTTAAATAAAAAGATTTGTTATAGTAAAAGGCACATTGACATCAACCCACCCGAGTGTACTCCCACTCACTTTGCACACACTCGCTCCACTGTTCTTGCCACATTTTGTTACAGCTGTGGAAGTCCTCTTTTGCAATTTCTTTATGAGGTATGATTAAAAAAATATGGTGAATGCTGCTCCCAAGTGCCATCCAATAGGAAGGGAGGATCGTCAAATATGATGATACATTTGCACCCACCCTATTCACCAGATCTTGCACTGTGCAACTTCTGGCTCTTCCCTGAAGTCGACATTACCATGAAAACGCTTTGAACTGATTCAGGACATTGAGTAGCCTTAAAAGTGCAGCTAAAGACACGAACAAGAACTTCTGAAACTGCTTCAGAAAGTGGCAGGAGCGATGGGATAAGAGTGTTTAAAGCCAGGGGAAGTATTCTGAGGGAGATTAACGTCAATGCATCTTTTACTGTAATCATACCTCATATATAACATTTAACCAGTCACCTAGTGCTGCATATTCATTTTGTTTCTTTCATTCTCTGGCCCCTTTTAGTTTCCCTCTCTCGTTCTCTCCATTTCTCTTTTTATAACAATCCTGAAATAAATACCCCTGCTCTTTTCACATAAATCTTAAGCATTTGCTTAGAACAAAATCTAACAAGATTTTGGGGTCAAAGAATGTGCTCATTTTTTTGTGCTTCTGACGGATTTTCTGTTTGTACTCTGAAAAAGTTGTACTGATGTGTAGAGGAAGCATGGCAACTTTAATCTCAGAAACCACTGGGTCAAACTTCCCTGCAAGTGTGACATTTGCCCTGAGAACTCAAGATTGGTTCTGAGTAAGCAAGGCAGTGGTGGGGGGGTGTGATGGTGTTGGTGGTGACGGTGAGCATCCTAGGCAGGCAAATCCACAAGGGCAAAGACCTCTTCATAGGAAGGAGTAAGAAAACTTCAAAAAGGAAGGGAAGGTCATTGAAAATTGCACATATACAATGAAGGCGGCATTAGCAGAGGTTCTAGAAGTACAGTGTGGGAGGCAGTGTGGATGGAGGAAGGATGAGACCAGGCAAGGCCTTGTGAACCACCCCAAAATTTTAGGCTTTACTTTTAAATCATTGAATAATTTTGGTAATGTTGGAAATGGGGTGACATAATCACATTCGTCATAATCCTATGAGGCAGAAAGAGAAGGCACTGCTTTCTCATGTGTGAAAAGACTGGGCTAGAAAGTGTAGTCATGCCAAGAACCAAGGTGCATATCAGCAATCCCCTTCTTGGGAGGCTGAGGCAGGAAGGTCACAAGAATCGTAAGTTTAAAGCTAGTCTAGGTGACATATGAGATCCTGTCTCAAAGGAAAAAAAAGAATAAAAAGAGAGAGAGAAATCTTACTAGCTTATTAGTGTACAAGCCCTCTCTCTTTTTGAGATATAAATTACATTTCCTTTGGCTGTTCTAATCTACTATTTGAGTCCATACATACACGGATGGGGCTAGAATAGATGCTCTCAAAACTCCACCCATATTTTCCATGCTTGCTCCTTTACACACTGAAGATTGTGTGTTTCAAATATTTGCAGTTATCCTCTTGAAGGCTTTTCATTTCTAGCTGCAAGAGTAGATACCCAATGCAAAGGGCAAGCTAAAATGGCCATGGAGTTAACATTACTGGAAGTCATCCAGTGGCAGATGGACCTAGTGGATAAACACTTCAGCCTTGCAAGGCTGGGGTTGTAGAAAATTCTGAGGAGTATGATAAGTGGAACCCAACCCAAGACAGGGAAAATCCTTCCATTGCATTGCTTCCTGTGGGCAGTTTTCTTATGCACGCTTGAATCTTGGCAGGCCATTTGGCTTGGCAGCTGGAAGTTTTCCTGATGAGTATGCGGCCAATACTCTCAACATCCATCCTCCTTCCGCTCATGACCACAGAGCTGGTGTCAGGGGAAGGCATTTGTGGGTTCCGCACAGTGCATAAATCTTGTCTGGGATACATTTCTGCTCCATGCATGATTAAACAGTGGGTACCTGGCAGCACGCCCACAATCATACTGATACCAAGTAGGTGTCTGAAGGCTTAATCAGTAGCCCCTGCCAATCCCAGGAAAATATGCCTGCTGTCTTCTCACCCCTGACACCTCTGCTACCCCATGGATTCCTGAGGCTACATCAATAATTCACTTGAGAACCAACAACATCGGCTTTGGGCATGCTCTTCAACAATGTGGATTATGGTCTTTCACTCCTTTCTAGGTCAGGCCTGGGGTTCTGTCGTCCCCAGCTGCAGGTGGCATCAAGTGAAAAATTACCTTCAGGTTGGAAACTTGCTATCATGTCCCAAGGATACCAGTACTGTGGATGTGAATTAAATGCTCATAATTAGAAGGTGACTTTCTGATAAGCTCCTTCAGGGAATATTTCCTTCTCACTCTATCTGATATTCCCATGGAGACAAGGGGAGAAATTCATATCTGGAAGCAGGCAGTTGTATCAGAAATAATGGCTTGAGGCACCAGGAAAATGTAATCAATATTTACCTGCTGAGAGGTCCCATGATGGGAAGGAAATTGACTCCTTTCCCACTGCACAAATTCTATTCTGGTGTCCTGCTTTCTTTGTGTATTTGGCGGAGAAGAAAATGCATAATCTTGGTTCTTCAGGCAGAGCGACGAATCATAGAATTATTACATCATCAGTCTGCATAAAATAATCCATTACTGAGGGCTGAAAAGCTTACAGAATCCAAGCAGGTGTCCTGGTTATTTATCTGTATACATGTGTCCAAACCAATTGAGCCTGGGACATACTTTTCCTTTGTCCTTGTTACCCCTTGTCCAGAACAAATGACAGTGGACACCTTTTAATTACTTGTGTCATCTCCCTGGGGAAGTGTCCTGGTAGAAGGTGAACTTATGTGGCTTGATAATGTTTATCTGGAGTATTTTAATGAAGCTAGATTTGCAAGACTAGAGAATCATCTAAAACTAAAATGCATATAATCGATTTTCTTTTTTACCCCAGCAGAAATACATTGGTCTAAGTTTCTGATTGCATGCAAAACAACAGAATGGATGCCAGCAAAGCTGAGCAGAAAAGGCAGGAAACAAAAGGGGCAAGAGCTGGCTAGGGCTTGGCCTGGGGACCAGACCAGTCTGCCTGTGATGTCTTGCTTGTGTGGTTGCCTTGGATACTTGCATTTTGCAACTGTACTGCTAAATTGGCCTCAGCTACATGAGTATCTCTGAAGTTGGCTGCCTTTACACATTCTGTTCAGATCCCAGGTTCTGCGGGGTGAGGCACTGGTTTGCTGAACTTCCACATGGCCAGCTGCCTAGCTAGCTTATAGCTATGAGGGCCAGGTGCTCTGTCCTTTCTCCCTCTTAAGAGAAAGTCTTTGAAGGCTCAACATTGTTTGCTATCTCTTTTCCTCCTTCTCAGCCATCTCCATCTCTTGGTCCCTTTATTTTCTCTCATAGCACTTGCACTCTCCAACATGTAATTTATTTACCAGTACTGTTTGCTCGCTGTGTTCCCCTATTAAAATTTGAATTCCATGAATGCATAGATTTTGTTTTATTTTATTTCTTACTAAATTCATGGTTTCTGGAACATTGCCCAGCTAACAAGGGTTGACAGTTAGTAAATATAAGTGAGGTGAATTAATTAAACAAATTGGGTATGGTTTGAATGCTAGGATGCTTCAAAGGATAAACACACATTGCAAGAAATAGCTCTCATTCTTGATCAAAGAAATGGCAACTTCCAGAAGCCAGCTCTTTGTTTTCAGCAAGAGGAGATGGCAAGCAACTTAACACTGCAGAGCAAAATGTGGCATCATGACACTGTTTTCCCCTCAGACCCTCTTCTAGGAAAAGTTGCCATCCTTAGTCAGTGTCTACTGATCTGCTTATGTCGAAAGTGTGCTATGAAGACCTCAGCAAGGACCCTGGAACCTGGGAGTTATGAACAGGCTTGACTTTTCCTTCCTTCCCTAGGAAGGGACTGAAGGGTGAGTCTGGGTCCTCTCCTTAGCTCTTTGGAAAAATGATTCCACTGGATGCATTCAGGCAGTTTGTAGCAGATCTTTAAACCTAGTTGCTTGACCTCTCCTTGTCCATGATCATATGCTAAAGACCCACATTTATTGAGCGCTTACTCTGTATTTTCTAAGCACCCCTCATGGTCTGATCGAAACCACCAAGCAAGCTGTGGAGTAGGTACAACTATTATCTTCTACTGCAGAAACTGAGACACACTGGATTTCTGGGAGTGATGCCAAGATGCTTAAGGACTTTTCTTCTTTCAGAGTCGTGGAGGGCAACCATTTGTGGCACAGCCAGGCCAGCCTCTTCTGAGGGCAAGAGAGGAAAGTGCCTACTTGAGAAATCCTCACTTTATTGGGCATTCATTTGCCCTAAGGAGGTTCTACTGTGCTGCAGGCTCAATGTCTCTTTTCACTCAAATTCGTATGTTAAATTCTAATGCCGAATGTGATGTTATTTGTAGGTGTGGCCACTGGGGTGTGCCTAGGTCCTAAGAGTGGAGTCCTTGTTAATGGGCTTAGGGCCCTCATAAAAGGAATCTAAGAATACCCTTATCCCCTTCTACCATGTGAGAGCATAGCATGTGAGCACTCAGCACCATCTATGAACCAAAAAGTGGGCCTCACCAGACACTTTACCTGCTGGAGCATTGATATTGGACTCTGCAGTCCATGATTTATAAGCTGTCTAATTTATGGGATTCTTAAAAATCAGCCTGAAAGTTCTAAGACATGTTGACAGGGTTTTGGCTCAGAGGGCTACCTGTGTTTGATGACATGGGGACGTGTGATAACAAAAACACTTAGAGCAGACAGGGAGACTTTGAGGAGCAAGTGTTAGAAGAGTGTAGAAACTGCTATGATTTCTCCATAGAGAACTTTTCACTACACTTGCATATGGGCTTTGGAATAAGGCCTCTAAGGTTCACACCTGCTTCTGCTTCTTTATTTTCTACCAAAAATGAAGCACATTTTGGCTATGATTAACTTTTATCATCTAGGATGCTGGAAAAAGCAAAAAAGAAAATGTTTAAATGGGGACATGGTGCTATACCACTGGTGGCTTTCTCTACACTGTTGTCACCTGTGAGAACATACACTCAAAATATACCTTCATTCTGGGACCAAGGAACCAGGTGTGGGGTAGAGAAAGACTAGGTGGTTAGAAGGACTAGGGTGTCAGTTAGATTTGGACTTTGGCCACACAGTGAGTTATTTTTCAGTATAATATGTCTCATGTAGTATTTGGACTATATTTAATACTAAAATAATTCACCAGTTTTCTGGAATTGAAGTTTCACTGGGCAGCCTTTATTTTTATATGCAAATTCTTGCAACTCCAAGAAGGGTATGATGAATATTGCTTTGTTTCTGGCTAATCTTGTTCTCATTATTGGCTTCCTCCCCCATTCTACTCAAATGTGAAATCAGAAATCATAAAAGGCTTCTCAAAATGACAAGAATTTTAATGGCCTAAGGCATTAATTCATCCCTGACAGGAGACATATCCAATCTCTTTAGGTTCAGTGATGTGGAACGACAGTACTTTCCTATTCCTCCCCCATCTGTCCCCCACCAAGAACCAGGATGGACCAAGAAGCAATTGCTTCCACTTTCAGTGGGGAAATTTCTTCTTACATAGAGGACGGGGCTTAAGGCCTAAAGATAGATGGAAGTTCTTTGGACAGGTGTTAATTACACTGTCCTTTGCACCTATGCCAATTTCTGTAGTAGATGTCAGCATACAGGTGCAGCTAGCAATGTTGAGGAGAGACATCCAAAATCTGGCTGATTAAGACACATTTCCTCATTTCCACATTACAATTTGAGATGTTCTTGATTTTTATTTCCTCTAATCATCTTCTAGTGGTGGCACTAAACATCTTAATGTTTAAAACCTCTGCCCCCACCTTTCAGGTTTTCTCTGAAGCAGTTAATAGTCTCTAGATATGCACTTGATCTTCCAAAAGGAAGTATCTGTTAAAAGAGCCCTGTAGATAATTTTCACACACAAGTGAAAATTACTTTTGTAATGCAAATCAGTCATCTTTCTAATTTTATTGGTTTTGTAAATTTTGAGGATTTAGGACACTGATTGCTTTTAAGAAATGGAAGGTTCTTGTTTGCATTGATATCTTGGTCTGACTTCTTTCCTTTCTTTCTCCACCATCCTTTTCTTCCTTCTTTACCAGCCTGCTTTGTCTCATACTCATTTTTTCCTTGAATTCATAATTAAACATTAGAGGTCACATTGGTGGTCTTGTGCTCTGGTTATAGTTTAAAATTGCAGGGTTAATTAAAAAAAAAAAGATGCTCAGGGAACATCTCCAGAGTACCTGTCTTAATCTATCAGGCAAGATATAGGCATAAAGGTTGTTTACAGAGTCACCAAGTGTTCATAATTGTAACTAGGTTTAAGAACCATCAGCTTAGAGGTAAAAAACAAACAAGCAAACAAACACCAAACAACCTGGACTGAGAAGGTCTAAATTCTCATTCCAGCTCTTTATTTATAATGTGCCCTTTGATGGGATACCAACTCTTCACCTTCAGTTTCCTCATCCATAAAATGGGGACAATAGTATGTTCCTTGTAAGCTGTAAGGACTAAATAAGACTCCAAGTGAAGGCCTTAGCCTACAGGAATCACTTATTAATTTTGGTTCTTTCCAGAAGTCAGCAAATAACGGCCTGCAGACAAAACTTGGCCCGCTATCTGGTCATGTCAAGAGAGTTTTATGGGAACACAGCCATAGCTCTTTATAGCTATGTGCACACATACTTGCTTTTGTGTACAGTAGCAGAGTTAAACAGTTGAGACAGATTGTGTGGCTTACAAAGTCTGAAATATGAACTCTGAGCATTAGCAGAAGCTTTTCCAGCCCTCTTTTATGCTTTCATGAGGCTCATAGTCAATGGGAAAGATATTTTAATATCTCCTGATTATCCTAGTGGAGAGGCAGCGCGGTGTCATGGAAAGAGACCCGGATGGATTTCTTTCCTCAAAACCTCCCAAGCCCTTCACATGACCTGAAGGAAGCTAGTTGCATCCTCTGGGCTCCAAAATCTTCATTTCTAAGGTAGAAGGGTGGTGCTAGATCATCTCTGTGGGATCTTTAATTGTTAGGTTTTTCTGATTTCATACCTGGCATTCTGTGCATCTCCTTAAGCATAGGTGTATCTGTTCTGTGGATTAAAACATTTTTTTTTTTGGCCTCCCCCTATTTTTTCATTAGTACATGTTTGCAGTACATAATGATTACATTTACCAGGGGAGGGGTTGTACATGTACAGAACAAATTTAATTCTTTTCCCTCCTATCCCTTCCAGCTACCTCCAATTCTTGTTCCCCTTTCCTTTTGTAAAAGCTTTGTTTCCATTTCTTCACTTCTTTTTTCTTTTTAAATCCCCTTTTCTTTCCCTCCCGTCTCCTTCTCTCTAGATCTTTTTCAAATGGAAAATGTTCTCTGGGTTTTAAAGCAGAGCTGAGAAAGCACTGGGAGATTCTATCCTCCACATTATGGTTACTTTATAGCAATTCAATACATTTCTGTTCTCAGCCACTCTTCCTTCTCCAGAGGTTCTGAGGAAGGTTCATAAATCCCTCTGTGGTAGGTTGAATACTGATCCTCAAAGATATCCAAGTTCGAGCCTCTAGAACTGATAAATGTTACCTTATATAGCAAAAGGGACTTTACAGATGGAATTTAGTTAAGGATCTCGAGATGGAGTGATTATCCCCGATTACCTGAGTGCACTCTAAATGCAGTCCACAAGAATCTTTACGAGTATGGAAGAAAGTAGAGAAAGATTTGGTGTAAAGAAGAGAGAAGGTAATATGATGACTTCAGGTGAGGGAGATTTGAAGATGTTAAGGTGCTAACTTTGCAGATGGAAGAAGGAGCCATAAACCAAGAACTGTCAGAAAGGCAGGTCCAGAAGCTGGAAAAGGCAACTACATGGATTCTCTACTCTGTATGGCTTCTGCAGGGATCATGGTCCTGTTAGTACCTTGATGTGGTCCCTGGGAAGCTGATTTCAAACTTGCAGTCTCCAGCACTGTAAGAAGACAAATGTGTATGATTTTAAGTCACTAAGTTTATGGTAATTTGTTACAGTGGCCACAGGAAACTAATATATCTTCTTTACACTGATAAGTAACCCATGGAACCCAAGGAGAATTAGCAATGTGCTTATAAAATAAGTCTCCTAGCAGCCAGAAAATTAATAAAATGTGTTGTTAGTCATGTGGAAGACTGGAAAGGAATAGAAAGAGGGAAGGGGGATAGAGGGAGAGAGAAAAGGAGAGGGAGAGATGGAGAAGGAGAGGGAGAGATGGAGGAGAGGGAGGGAGAGAGAGAAAGAGAAAGAGACAGGGAGAGAGAAAGAGAGAGAGAGAGAGAGAGGGAGAGAGAGAGAGAGGGAGAGAGAAACTCTATTGTAGTTCTTACTGAGCAAGGGCTCTTTGCCCGATGTGCACAGAGCCCATTACGGAGTTGCCATTTTTTTTGCAGAGAGAATGAGCTTTCTGCAGGTCTTCAGACAAGGAGACAGGAGCATGCTCAAATCTGTCACCCCAGGAGTGGGTACTGAGGGAATTTAGGCTCCTGCAGTGTGGGGAAATAGGTCTGATTGGTTGTAACCAGGAGTCTTGGTGGATCAGTCTGCACCTGCATGCTGGTCCAGGTGGAACTTGCAAATAATTCTGGTCTGTCCTGCAGCTGTTGAAAGCACTTTTAGCTTCTAATCTTCTAATCGAGGTCCATGAGGCCCTGATCTTTTTCCTTAAGATCTGCTCATCCAAGATCTGTTCCACCAGCCTCCCAAGGTCATTTTAGGTCAGATTCCAAGTTTTTGCACCTATGTCCTGAAAAGCATCTTGAACAGTTTTTAAGAGCAGGGAAGTTGATGCTTAATGACTTGGTTTCAAAGGCTTGAGGTCTTCCTTACCTCTTTATTTCCACTGTTCACAGGGGCAGGTAAAGTTCTCAGATGTCTCCCATAAACTTTGCCTCCAAACTTCATGCAATCCTCTTCCCTTAAGAAATTTCGACATGAGACTTGATTCTAACCTAACAGAAGATGGCAAAGGTGATGGGACATCACATCTATGATGACACTTCCCTTTTATAAGACTTAGTCTTAGAGTACTAGGGAAATTTCTCAGAGTGGGCCACATAGTAGTAACAAACAATAGGCTATCTCAGGACTGAGGATGACCTTCAGTTTATAATCAGCAAAAGACCAAGGCCCTTTGTCCTGAAGCCATAAGAAAATTAATTCTGTCAACAACCAAAATAAACTTGGGGGCAGATCGTTTTCCAGTTGGGCTTCCAGACAAGAACATGTTTCTCCTGATGCCCTGATTACAGCCTGTGAGACAGTCAGCCAAAGATCCAAGTAAGCTGTGTTTGGTCACCAGAAACTCAGACAATAAATATGTATCTTTCTGAGCTGCTAAGTGTGTGGGAATGAGTTACACAGCATCATGAAATGAGTATGATGACTGCCAGTGAAATACATTTTAGAAGTTGGTGTAGTGTATTAACTGAGATGGTTTGGGGTTACTTGAAGTCGTTCACATTCACAAAAACTTACCCCTGTTAGTATCCACAATGCACATCTTTGTGACTCTTTATAACTAAAGGTGTCAAAGATCTATTTAAATGAAAAATATTGCCAGTGATGTGCAGAACATGGGATAATTATGTTTTAAATCTAAATTGATTCAAGTATCAGATAAAATCAATGGTTAATGGTAAAGGAGTACAGTACACAGGATCAGTAAGTTTTAACGGGATGGAAGGGGAAGCCCAGAGTGAGCCAGCATAAGAATGAAATTTAACATTTATAGAGCACTCCCTGTGTGTCAGACATTGTACTTAATGCTCTCCATGTCTAGTCCCACACCACATAATGATCGCTCAGTGTGTGATGGACTGAATACATGGTTGTACACATCATATCGTCTAACTGTGTAGTAGGCTATATAATCAAGGTGTGTAACCCTCCTATGATGTTTGAACAATGATGACATTGTTATGTTTCTCAGAATGCACCAGTACTGTTAAGCACTGCATAACTGTGTATCTAATTTGGTCACCACATCAGCACTCCAAGGTAGATATCTTGACTCTTCCTAGTCTACAAACAAAAAGACAGTGGCACAGAGAGCTTATGTAATAGATCAAAGTCGTGCTGCATCTGAGTGCTCATGACTGGGAGAAATCATACATTGGGATCCTCAAACAGGCAAACAACAGAGGGATGATTGTGGATCCGTGAAAAGTGAGAAGGGACATTGAGGAAGGAGGAAGATACTCAAAGAGTGGATCCAAGGCAGCCCCCCCAAAGCAAAATGAGAGGCTGCTTGTGAAAAAGAGGGCAAGTGTGTTTGTTGGTAAAGGATGCCTGGAGAACATGGTGGATTGTTGCGCTGAGACAGTGTCCAAGTTTGGGGAAGAAGGAACACTTTAATTTATTAGTTGTCAGCCTTGGGTGTGGAACGAAGGGAGCAAAGATAGTGTGCTACTGATTTGTTGTCTTTGACTTAGGGCCTCACAGGCAAAGAACTTCCCTAGGTCACTTTTAAGTGATGATATAAAAACATCCTTCCAGCCTGACACAAACATTTGAACCATTCAGTAGTCACAGGTGAACATACTTCTTGTCATTCATATGAATTTGTGTAAATAAAAACAAAACTTGCTTGTATTTAAATATATGTTTTACAGCCCCTTGAAAGAGGCGAGAACAGACAAAAATTGGAATATCACCTTGACTTGCAAAGATTCCCTTTTGTGACTGTGTTTAGGCCTCTGTTTATTCTGGAAACAGAGCCAACCCCCAACCCACATCAGGGCCAATCATATCTCTCCTCCTTTCCTCCCACACCTCTTCTCTGATTTGCACCGAGGGAGAGCTCAGGACAGGAGTTGACCATGTAGAGTATATCTTTGGTCTTTTAAAAACTGGAGTTGGCAGAAGATTCCTCTTTGATAGAACTCTTAATAGATTATCTAGAGCTGCTAGTTACCAAGTGTGCTGTGTGCACTAGGTTGAGTGAGACCACCTTGCTGGATTCCTCAATGGCTAAAAGAGAGCTGAGAAACATGGTTTTAGGGTCCCTGTTTCCACTTAACCCTGATTTTTTTATTAGTACATATTTGCAGTATGTAATGTTTACACTCCTTGTTTGGCATCGGTACATGTACATAACACATCATAACTCCTCTTTTAACCTCCTCCCCTCCCTTCCCTCCCTCTCTTCCTCTCAATCCCCTTCCCATTTGAGAAAGATCTATCTCCTTACTTCCTATTATCCATCTTTTATTCTGCTCTTTATTTATAATTTGTGTTGCTCATATAAGAGAAACCATGTAATATTTAAGCTTGTATGTCTGATTTATTTCACTTAACTATTTAACCCTGATTTTTATCTGCCCTTTACTGTGAAGCATATTAGTTCTGTGGTCCAATATCTCCTCTCGTCTTTTCAGCTTTAATGAGATATTGACATATAATAACCTATAAATATCTTACAAATACAGTTTGAGGAATATATAGCTGTTAGATCACACCCGAGATAACAAACATATCTATAGCCACCTAAAGTTTCCTCAAGCCCCTTTGTCATCCTTCGCCTTCCCAGCCCTCAGGCAACCCCTGATTTGATTTTTGTAATTATCAAGTGGTTTTCACTTTCCAGAATTTTATATGCATGGAATCATATACTATGTACTCTTCTACTGGGCTTTTTCCACCCAGCATAATTTTGAGACGATGTGCTTTTCCATGCATCAATGACTCCTTATTTTTTCTTTCTGAGTAAGTATTCCATAGTTTACTCATCTGCTGTTGGACTTTTTTTAGTTTTTGATTATGATGAATAAGCATGTCATAACTGTTTGGGTGTAAGTTTTTGCACAGACACAGGCTTTCGTCCGTCATGGATAAATATTTAAAAGTGGAAGTTTGGGTTGTGTGTAAGTGTATGTTTAACATTAAAGAAACTGCTAAACTCCTTTCCTGCTTTCAATAGTGATTGTTGTATCAGTGATGATTTCAGTTGCCCATATCCTTGCAAACATGGTCTAATCAATCTTTCCCTTCCCTACTTTTGGCCTTAAATTAATTCTAAGTGAATTTCTTCCACTTGTAGCCGATGTATATATGATTAACATTGGTGATACTGTATTTTGGAGAACTTTATCTATAGGACTTCTGAATTTGGATACTTAAAAAAATGTTTACTTAGAGCAGCCAGAAGAATCCATGAAAAAAACCTTAAATTGCCCAAAGTGATTTAATTCCATCAGCTCAGGACTTTGTGTGACTAAATGATATTAATCCCTCACACTGGGAGTAATCACAACCAGCAAGTAATATTACTTGTTGTCCTGATCACACAACTTATTATTTCAGCCAGCAAATGGGATTCAGAGACTGAAAAGGAATAATGGTTGGTGTGGTTAATTTAAGCAATGTGGTTTCTTAAAAATCCCATAATGACTTAGTAAGAATTTAATAATAGGCTTATAATTGTTTCAAATGTGCCTGTGAGGGGGAGAAATATCCTGGCAATAGCAGAGTATTAGAACCAAATAACATAAAAAGACAAAAGTGGCAGTGTGCCAAGATTTGCCTGGGTTCTTGCCAAATCTAGGACCATTTTTGGCTGGACAGAAGGTGAAGGAACAAGAGCAGAGTGATTAAGAATGACCATTCTCAACTCACAAGTCTTTCTCGGCATCTGATGCAGCCACACATCCACTTGCAGCCTTGGGCTTACCATGAAGTGGAGATCGTAAAAGTATCCACCTCATGGATTCTCATGAAGATAAAGTGAGTCAATCCACATAATCTGTTTAGAATACAATACAGAATTCACAGCTGTTAACAGATGTTACTACTGTATATTTTGTTATGCTGATGGACAGCTCTCCCCACTTTTCTAGTGACAGAAACTCGTCTTTCACAGTATCTTATTTAGATGTTTCATGCACTCTGCTTTATAACGATAATCTCATTTTCTCACATGACTTATAGGAGTGGGAAACTTCCTGTTTCACATGAGATAATCTTGGATAGAGCTTAGCAAGACTAGGAAGTCATAAACTGATGGAGCCAATGTTCTGACCCAGAATTTGAGACCCTAACACAAGATGCTGATTCTGTTACTTTATGTGGTTCTCAAGAGACGCCATGGGACTGTAGGGCAAGAGATGGGTGGCACCCCCAGGAAGAAGAAAAAATATTACTTTCTGACCCAGAACACGATGGTGCCCAGAGACAGAGCTCTGCTCTGAGATGTGAGAGGAAAAGTGCTGTCCTGAAGATTCTGGAAACTCCCTTAATGCTCCAGGCCTGCATTCCTCATGGCTTTTATCAGTCCTACACTTCCCACAGCAAACTCTGTTGGAAACTTACCAGGTAGAAAGATTGGAGACCTGAGGACTTTGGTCACAGAACATCATGGTGATCTTTCCGTCTTGGAAATGCATTCTCACTGAGCATAGGAGCAGATGACCACACCATGGATGAAGATGTTGTCTTCCTGGATGTTGTCTCCCATTACGGCCACATCGCCAAAGCTGGGGGACAGAAACTGGACACACAGTCTTTTCTGATCTCTGAAACAACTACTTCTCAAGTTTAATGGGAAAGTCTAACCTCACCATTTCTGCACTTTAGAACTGAAGGAAAACCACAGAGGCACTGGGAGTGAAAAAGACATTAAGCAAGCTCGTCTCCATAAACCTGGGGAATGAGATCTTTGGGAAAATGGTGGGGAAAAAAAAGGAAAATGAAGTGAATTGTTGAGAGGGGACAAAAACTCCCAAATAAAACAAGAAGAAAAATTGTGCCTTTCTAAAAAGATCCAAAGTAGATGACATATATTAGGAACAAGACAGCCATGAAGGGTAAGGGTGGCGCGAGAGACCCAGGCTGGCAAAGGCAGTGGATGTGAGGAAGACAGATGATGAGGGCAGACCGTGAAGGTGGCCAAGTGGGAAATATGATAAGCTCTTAAGCGCGAGCAAGAGAGATTCAAGTAATGAGAACCTCAGATAAGACAAATTCAAGAAGTAAAACCAATTTTAGAGCGAGACTGATGGGCCAAACGGAACCGACAGCACAGTGAGGAATATGAAGCATGAAGGAGACAAATGCAAAGAGAAAGAAAACGTCTCAGTTGCTACGGCTGTCAGAAGCTCCAACAGGGGAGAGGAGGATGGACAATGCGGGGCTGAGGATGACGGACAAATCCCCCAGCCCCAAGTCACATAAAATTAGAGGGATTTGTTTTGTGGTCCGTGACCATTGCCGTGCTGGGGTACACACAAGGGTACATTCTGAACCGGTGACGTGGGCTCCTTTTCTGTTTGGGATTAGCTTCCAGGCTGAACACTCCAGAAAGCAGCTCTGAACTTCTGGAAGTCACACTGTATTTCCAAATTTGCAACCTGAAAGGGGTGGCCTTTCTCTTTTAACATAAATTCTGTGGTACTTTTTCTCCAGGTGTTTTCCCTTTCATTTTAAGTCACTGTTTTTCAATTCTGTCCAAAACCCTCACTATGTAGATGCTTAACAGAAGAAAACAACCTGATGGAAAGGCACACATAGCTTAGTTATCAATAGATGGGGTTCCATGTATATTTTAAGCCTTCTTATATAGGATAGAGATGATCACAGGGGGCTGTGGAGACAAAATAAGGTAAACTGAGTGAAGTTCTCAACATTGCACAAGACTTCTAGGGGCTGGGATTGTGACAGGACACAGAGCAGCTTCATGTGGACTTTAGTGGCAATGGACTGGGCTAGGTATGCTGACATTTGCTCTAATACAGTATGAGGAATACAACTGTAGAATCTTATCCAAGGGGTGGCCATGGACTAGGGGAGATCTGTGCTTAACTCTATCACAGCAGGGTAGAGGTCATTGGGGAGCTTTTAACTTGTAACCAGAGGTTCACTGTAAGGAGAAAGACTTTCCACACCCAAGAAACATTAAAGGGAAAGTTATGGAGGGTGAACTAGCACATTTCTAAAAGTGCCTTTCACAGTAGTTGAGTTGACAGAAAGGAAAGAGAAAACTCTGTGTCTAAGTGAATTTTAAATTAAACAAACTGTTTTTGTGATTGCAGGATTTAAGAGAGTCTTATAACTTCTTATAGGTACAATGAATCTCCAAGAGGGGCAATATACTATACAGCATGTTCCAAATTTATTTGAGTATAGAAATCTTTTCAGGAGGATCTTTCAGAACTAGCAGTTTTCTCCTTACCCCATCCTCATAATAATGAGAGATAAACATTAAAAAACTATAAGATGCTGAACTCAAGAATGAGGAATGCAATCGAGACAACTGTAGGTAGATTATTTATTTGAAAAGTAATCTTACAATAAAAATAGAAATCTAAGTCAAAACATTCCACCACCTTTGGATAACGTTAAACATATTAAACTGTCTCCATCGAATTAAGGAAGGTGAGTAGCCCAGCTTGCATTGCCTCATGGGATACATGTGGGAGGGCACAAAACAGAAGTCACCAATTTCTCTTGCATTTGTTTTCAGAAGTCTAACCCTCAGCAGGATTTAGAAGTGCTGTGGAGGAGGGACAAAGAAGGGAGAAGGAGATTCATAGGTACATAGAAAGTATCTTATTCACATAGGACAGAGTGGGGTAGTCTGATACCCTAGATACCCTAGTAGATACCCTAGTCTCCCTTCTCCCAGACTAAGGTATCTATCCTTTAAAAGCCAGGGGGAAAGGAGCCAGTTCTGAGTCCCCTATAATGCAGTTAGGGGCCTGAACACCCTACACAAGTATACATAGCTGGCATCTCAGTAGGGAGAGTGTATTAGTCATGTACTGCTGCATAACGAATTACCCTAAGCCTAGTGGCTTAAAAACAGCAAACCAACAGGCGATTGTAACAAGAGGTCTCAGTCATTGAAAAAGGAACACCAAAACAAATGGACTAAATGAATGATATGAGATGGCTACTGTGCTTTGTATTTAATGGGTTCAGTAAACATGTTTGAATGGATAAAAAAATAAATTAATGTTTGCAAATTTATTGCATGGTGTCTTGGTTACTTTTCTCTCATTGCTGGGACAAAATATCTGACACCCAAAATTAAGGAAGGAAAGGTTTATTTCGCTTACAGTTTGTGGAGGTTT
>NW_004955442.1:5075463-5159970 GCF_000276665.1 Chinchilla lanigera
CCTGGCGCAGAACACAGCAAAAGCAACAAGCACACACACCAGGGTGGAATGGGGGAAGAATGGCCTCAAGCACCCTTTTCCTCTCCCTTACATATGCAAACTATCCACCCCAGGGTGGGTGTAGCTTTCAAACCCATAATCAAACTCTAAAAGCCTGCCCCATGGCCGCATGAGGCTTTGGGGGGACACCCAGACACAAACCATAACACATGGGTACAAAGTCAGTTTATAAATTAACACCTTAGGAAAGACTTTTTATTAATTATTTATTATTTATTTATTTAGTTTTGGTACCAAGATTTCAACTCATGGACCTTGTGCTTGCCAGGCAGGTGCTGTGCCACTGAGCTATATTCCCAGTAGAAAGACTTTTTTATTGTTTTTTTTTTTTTTTAAATTTTAAAAATAAAAGGAGGAAAACATTGACAGACAGACAACCTTTTACAAAATAGCAAAAGAACAGTACAGACAATACACAGTTACAAACAAAGTGGTAGGAAATTAACAATGCTTCTTGTATTACACACTGATATGGAAAGACTTTTTTAAAACCAGCAAAAATTTTGTTATGTTGCAGTTTCTGTGGGTCAGGAATCTGTATGTAATTTAAGGTACTCAGGCTTTGAGTTTCTC
The DNA here is from genome assembly GCF_000276665.1 of Chinchilla lanigera. NCBI lineage: Eukaryota > Metazoa > Chordata > Mammalia > Rodentia > Chinchillidae > Chinchilla > Chinchilla lanigera. The sequence continues at coordinate 5,076,097 of NW_004955442.1, forward strand.
ACAAGGGCACCATCAAGAGGACAGTTAGGGTTGGAATCATATCTGAGCTCAAGTAGGAAGGATTTGTTTTCAGCTCACTTGTGTGGATGTTGGAAAGATTGAATTCCTGCAGGTTCTCAGGCTAAGGGCCTCAGGTCTTCACAGGCTGTGGGGCAGAAACCACTCTTAATTTCTTGATAGATAGTTCTCTCCTGAAGGAAGCTTCAACATGGTGGCTGACTTTATCAAAGCACATGAGCAAACCAGAGACAGGGACAGCAAGACAGAATTCTCAGGCTTTTATCATGTAGTCTTGAAAGTGACATCCATCACTTTTACCATTTTCTGTTTATGAAGTGCAAGTCCAGGCTGTACTCATGGGGAGGGGTTTACACAAAGGCATAAGTACCAGAAAACAGAGCCATTGGAGCTCGGCCAGAGACTAGCATGCAGGAATGCAATCATGCTTCCAAAACAGGTCTGCCTAAGCCTCCCTTGGAAATGACAAAGAACTGAAGTTAACTTAGGGTCAAGGACATTGGCGGTATCACTGGCAGTCTGTGTGGACAGTTTGCCAATCCCAGTAGCTTGACATTACATCAAGTCCTAGAAATCATGATGCAGTCCTAAGGGAAGCAAAGTTCCAAGAATGGCTTCATTGAAGGAAAGGCACATTTATAATTTTAACAGGTACTGGCAGATTGACATCCAAAAAGGTTGTACCAATTTCCATCTACAGAATTCCTAATCCTTCTTTATTTTCTTTCTTCTTACTGTAAAAATGTCAGATTGCTTAACCACTGAATGCAATAAAGTAGAAGTGATGAGAGTAAAAATGTTCGTGTTCAGTCCAAGTCAGTGAGGGATGAATCACAGGTATTGCCAAACAGCAAAGGAATAGTTTCCAAATTAGATTTAGTGAAGTTCAAGGAGAGAAATCCACTTGTCAAGCAGTAAATGGACAGCAGGTTGGGAAATGCTAAAGAAATGAATGAAATAAAATTGACTAAAGGAAGGAATTCATGTAAAATATGAGGAAAAATTTGAACTCTGAAGTTTAAGCTCATCCAAACATTAATCTAAGCTGATTTAAAGTCATTCATTCGTTCATTCATTCATTCATTTATCCATCCATCAATAAATACTGGACACGATTACTATGTGGTAGCTGATGCTGAAGATACAACAATGAACTTAGACCAGGGGTCAGAACACTAAAGCAAGTGTGTCAGATTTGACATGCCACATGACCTTGTACAAAAAATTTTCTTGGAATACAGACATACTCAGCTTATGAATTGTGTCTGACTATTTTCACACTATGACAACACAACTGAGTCATTGTTTACAGACCATGCAGCCTGCAAAACCTGAAATATTGATTATCTGGTCCTTTACAGGAAAAAAATATTTGCTGACCTCTAGGGTGGATAGTCACCATTCTTACTCTCAGAGAGCTTACTTACCATCTAGCAGGGGAGATGAACATTAATTTCTTAAATGTGTAATTACAAATCATGATTAGTTTTCTGGAAACATGCATAATGCTTTGATGGAAGGTAGTGTGGAATCACATTTTGTTTTGTTTTGGAAAAAAGATCTCACTATGTTCTCTGACTCCTCAGCTCATGTGATCTTTCTGATTCAGTCTCAAGTAGCTGGGACAACAGATAAATGCCAGCATGCTGGGCTGAGGCCAGTTTGGATAGGATGGTCAGGCGATGCTTACTGAAGACATATATGCTTTTAAGGAATGTGGTTGATGAGAAGAAGCTATCCTGAAAAGATATGAGGAAGGGATTTCCATACAGGGCATGTACCAAGGCTCCTTGTTGGGAAAGACCTTGTTCCTTCAAGAAATGAAGAGCAGGCCAGTGTGGGGGGCACACTGAAGATGAGAAGAGATCCCCCGGGACCAGATGCTCAGGTCCTCCCTGGCCATTGTAGGGGATCTGGAGTTTATTTGGAGCACAGTGTGAAGACACTGAAGGATTTGTTGATCAGTTTATGACTTTCCTGTGAATAAAACCATTCTGTCTTATTTAATGAGCTGAAATGAAAGAAAGCAGACCCAGGAGAAATGTTTAGTGACAGGCTCTTCTCTTTCCTGTCTTGATGCAACATGTGAGGGACACAAACTAGCTTGGACATGTGGATGGAGCTAGGACATTTTATTCAATGATTGATGACTCATGTCAGGAGCGAGAACCCCAGGGAGGCTGCCAGGCAAGAGGGGGAAGGCAGCTGAACCTCAGCATACTTTTATCAGGTGTGTACCTACCCCAGAAGTCATATTACGTGGGTGACATACTTCATGGTGAAGTCTGATCCACAGCACTGTCCCAGTAGACACTTGTCATAGGACTTTACAGTGAAGAAGAGCTTGATGATTTTTAAAAATACTAAAGCTATAGCTTTTATCACATGTAAATGAACTAAGGTTTCAGACAGTGCATGGTCTTCACGACAAATCCTCTCCCTCCAATTCCTGAATGCCCTTCCCTTACAGTGACCTAGCACAGGTGCTGAAAATGTCCTCAGTTCAACCTTGGAGCTTTTGCCGAAACTGTTCATGCTTGAAAAGAAAGAGCTAAACAAACCAACTCCATGAGTTTCCTCTGTGACATTGAGCAAGGAATCAATTCACCTTTTCCAGATTGTACCTTAGCTTAATGTCACTTTAATCCTCTAGCAGAAACAAAACAGTTTAATCCCGAGTTTGAAAATTTTAACCAGCACCTTCCCTCAGTAGAAAGCTGTGTAACAGAATGAGCTTTCAAGGTATTGCCCAGTTTTATTTAAAAGTTGGTCCTCCAATCGCCTAAAATAATTGTGGTACATTTTCTTTAAGTCACTCTTCCAAATGGTGAGAAAACCCAGAGGCAAACTGCTTTGGACAAAGCATTACAGGTGAATTATACAGTTTTTACTGATGTTTCAAGATGTGAAATTATACAAACGAATCCCTGTGTGCTTAAATGAAAGCATTTTTTCCAGGGGTTATCATATTTGATAAAAATATGTAACATTATATAGACAAATATTGCAGAACAGTTCTTAATAGTTATTTTATAAGCAAATATAAGTTAATAAAATAATTAACAGCTTGTAAGACAATACCATTATCGTTAGAGAGAGCAGAGATAATTAAAATAGCCACATCATAGTATATATATTTTCCATTCACCTGTGGGTTGAAGGTCTGGTTTCATTTTAAGAAAAAGAGATAAAAAGAAATCCCAGAATACAAGGCTCTGGGAGCTCAAAGAAAGGGCAGGAGAGCTGTTGTGAAGGCTTAAAAAAGCTAGAGGTTAGACTCAAATACTGCTGTTGGAAGTGGCAGGAGCAGAAAGCACAGAGAAACTCCCACATCTTTTCTGGTATTTCCTATTACAAGAACTCAACAAGGCAACAATGGGCAAAGGAGCCTGTGAAATGTAGTTTCAGAGCTCTAACCAGCGTCACGTGATGAGTATAGGGAAGTGGACTTGGAGGTCAGAGGCAATAGGTAAATAGCAAGAACTATGATATCCTTGTGTGTAAATAAAGCATCTTTGGTCAACTAGGGTACCTTCTGGCTGGCTCCTAGATCTTAACTTGATCTCTTTAAATGTTGATAGCTCTCTTGCTTTATGGCACAAAACATTCCAGAATCTTTTTGTACCTTTTATGCACCAGACCTTAAATCAGGCATTTTTGCAAAAGCCTAGTTTTTCTTTAGCAAGGAATGGTGTCTAGACACCCAAATCTGGGTTCTAGGGGTGTTTACATAAAACTTTCATTTTAAGTACCCAAGGAGCTGCAATACATACTGTGTACCCTACCACTGCCTGCAGTTTTGACTGGGAATATTGCTATCAATATCTCATAAAAAAAGATAATTTCAGGCTGTTTTAAATTTCCCTCATACTTGTGCTTGTTTTCACTGGTTTTAGGCTTAGTTTTTAAGCTTCTGGTTTTTAAGCCCTAAAGCATATTCCAAGTTGACAGTATAATTTATAAGTTACTACTCTGTTAAAAGGTTGATGGAGAGTGATGTTAGAATAAATCAAACTGACAAAGATAAGTTTCGGTGTATTTGTGTTATTGAGGACCTCACTATTATGGGAGATGGCCGCAAGTTATGAAAATAAAATACTAAGCACAATTGTGGCAGGAGTCTAAATTGTGAAAGAACAAAACATTTTCCATATAATTAAATAGTGGAAAACTGAAGCAGATAGTGAAACCTTACTTCACAACCTAGATATAAAGAAATCCTCAGAGTCAGTCAGAGAAATACCTGCTCAAACTTACCAACTGCTTAAGACTACTATCAAGCATTTAAAAACCTGGTGATATCATTACCACCCTTTCCTTCCCTGTTGATCCGGTTGTTTGCTTTAATGGCTCTTCAGATTATACCCTAATAACTCAAAGCACCTAATTATTCAGTTGCTTCCCTGAACAGAAAAGGTTATATGCTTCATAATTTCACACATGAAAAACCCTGTGAGATTGGTCAACTTAGAAAAATGATCTTTTTCTAATTGTGCTTGGATATGCATAAAAATTCAGAAAGTGTAAAGCACATTTCCCAAATCTTTGGGTAAAGCAAATGCTTTAGGAAGATTCTCCACATTTATTTGGACTTTAAGGTTTACCTCGCTACCTTACCTCACCAATGATTTTGTTTTGAGATGTAATGAGAGGAAGGGATTCTGAATAACCCCCTTCCATAATCCTGACACCAATCAGAAGGGAACATGCACTGGAGCTAGATAGGGAAATGAAGTATGTTTATCACTAGCGGTTACTGGGTCCCAAGTGTGAGGTTCCTAGGTAAAAGCAGACTGAAGAACACAGCTTGGATCTGGATCTCTTATTACTTTCCTCCATGTTTAAGTCTTGAGTCCTGCTAACAGAGCTGAATAGAGAGACAACCCCTAAAGTGTTCATCAGCCAGCTCAGTGGAGAATCCCTGTCTACTTCGGTGAGTTCTTCACAGAAAGGGTACAGAGATGACCCTATTAGTGGTGCTGGGTGCTAAGAAGAGGAGAGCAAGCCTGGTTCTCCCATCTCAGAAACCATGGGGCCCATTGGAATAGAGTGGGTGTGGCCATTTCCCTGCTCTTGAGGAAAAGTGAATTCACCCTTTGGAATGGGGAGAGGGCTCCCCAGGAAGATGGCCAATCAAATTAGTGACCTTCTTTTTGTGGAGAGGAAGAAGGAAAGTGTGGAGGTAGAGCTTGAAGCTGTGTTCTTGGGGACCTTTGCAGGAAATAGGGAATGTAGAAGACACTTTCTTTGGAAATCTGCAGCTAGGGAAATAAGGAATCTTCCCCTTTGTATTTAACTTTTTTGTTTAACTTCTTTTTTTTTTTTTTTTTTGGTACAGGGAGTTGAGCTCAGGACCTTGCCATTGCCAGGCAGGCACTTGTGCCAGTGAGTTGTATCCCCAGCTCCCCTTTGTGAAGTAGATATCAGAAGTTCAAATATTTTCAGGAACCAGACAGATATAAATAAGCGAAGGGGCCAGTGTAGGCAAGGAGATGATGTACGATTCACGTTTTAAAAATGCTATGTATGCAGGCCAAACGGATCATATCTCGGTGCGGGGCTCGGCCCAGACATTAGCCTTCTGAGATATCTAGTGGGTGGCATCATCAATTGAAACAATGAAGCATCATTGTTTTCATCCATGGTTAGGCTGGTGAGATGAGCCATTACCACCATGGATTAGAATGAGAAAAAGAAAAATCCTGTACATAGCGGAATTTTGATTTCCTGGCCTCTCTCCTATGTCCCAGCCCCTGGTTTGAGACAGTCTTGGTCGCTTTTGTTTTTCTTCATCCCTTTGCAGTTTCTCCATTTTAAATTCATGTGGTCCTGACATCCTGACATCAAACACATGGAATCTGGCTGAAGTTTGCTGTCAGACTGATTAGCAGATAGAGGAACCAGGAGCTGCTCTCCTGGGCAGATGAGACACGGAGCTCGATTTTCAGACCAGAAAGGCCAACCCCCATCCTGCACATGCCACTCTACATTCTCCAAGGGCTGGAGTCAAGTACATGTGACAGCTTTGGACAGAGCACATCTTTAGTGTGTCAGTGTCTCTGTATGGATGGTGATGGCCCTAAAATGCTAAGTGCAATTAAAGGATTCCTTCTTAAATCCACTCGACAGTTTGCATATGGCTCAGAACACTTACTGGGCAGAGAAACTTCAAACATTCATTCATCATTCAACAAATATTTATTGATTACTACTATTAGAAGGCTGTTAGGGCTGGGGCAGTCAGCATCAAACAAGGTTAACTTAGCCCTTGGTTTCATGGGGTTTGTAGTCTAGATGAGACAGCTAAGTAAATGCACAGAAAAAAAGATAATATCATTGATGGTGCTCTGAAGAAACCTACTCAAGGCGATGTGGTAGAACCACAAGTAGGGTCACCTTTTGCGGGTGTAGTTATGGCAGCCTCTCTAGAGAGATGACATTTGAGCTGAGACTTGCATCACAGATACCTTTAGTATGTCCATATATTTTTATAAAATTAGATCTTAAGTCTCAGAGTTAATAAACACGAATGTTAAAATTAAATGTTTAAGGTCCAGAAGGAGCACACACCAGATAATTAACCATGGTAATCTGGTGGTGATGGCCATGTATTCACTTAATTTTAAAAGCATTTATTAGGGCTGGGGATGTAGCTCAGGGGTAGAGCTACCTGTCTAGTATGTATAGGGCCTTAGATTCAATCCTCAGCACTGTAAAAAGCACCAAAGGAAGCATTTATTGAGTGCCTAATATGACCTCAGTACTGTGAAAGATCTGGGATTGCAGTTGTGAATGGAACAGATGGTAGATTGTGGTTACAAATGTGAGTAGTGTTCTGAGGGAAATGGGGTGCCTTGATAAAGGTAATGATGGCTTCAGTCCTACTTAAACTGAGACTGAGAAATGATTTTGTTATGTGAAGAGTATTGTTGAGTGGGAATTGTAGAAGTATGCTAGGTGATAAGAAATACATTGCAAAGGCCCTGGGGGGGGGCAGAGGAAATAATTTGTTATATTTGAGAAGGAAAGAAAACATTAGAAAGGATCTAAAGGGTAAAGAGATAAGAATGAGTAGATTACAGAACTCAGATCAAGTAATTCCTGGGTCATAAGGAGGAGTTTGGATTTTCTGTGAAAAGCAAATCAAAAACTGTTGAAGGGTGGTAAGTTAGAGAGTTCGAGGGATGTTCAGGTAGAGATGTACATTTTCAAAAAGATTACCCTTGGTTGTTGGATGGATGGTTAGGGACGGAGGGGAAGGAGGGAGACCTGTTGGGAAGCTCAAGCATTTATCCTGGTGAGAGACAATGGTGGGCTGGAGTAGGGAATCAGAAGTGACGTGTATGGTTCTGCAAACTGATCACTGCACAACTCTAGGGGGCATCATTCATCTGTACAGTGATGCTTTCCATGCTTAAGAGGTGGATTGGCTCCAAATGTTGAATAGGAATAGGAGTAGAGGGAAAGAACTCAATGGTTGGATTTAAGATCTGCTGTTAGATTAAACTGAGGGAAAGGAAAGGAAGGAGAGGACACCTGAAGATGAATCGGAGGTTACTGACCTGTATAACTCAAAGGATGCTCATGGCATTTTCTTAAATGAGGAAAGGCTGGACATAAAAGAGTTTAAGGGAGAATAAGCAAGAGGTTTTTTCCTTAAATTTGTGAAATGAGAGATATTGTGAGACATCCGAAAGAAGATGTCAGGTGGGTGGTTGGATATGCAGGTCTGGAATTCAGAGTGGAAGTGTAGACCAGAAGAAAAATTGGAGTCATCAGTAGAAAGATGCTGATGGAAGCCACGGATGCAAAGAGAGAGCAACAATAAAGTGCCAAGTCTGTGGCATCAGGGACCTGAAGAGTGGGGTGAGAAGACGAGGAGTTGCTGATAAGATGGAAAAGGAGTTTCCTTAAACTAGGAGGAAATCAGAGGTTCAGTGTCAGAGAAGGAACATGGTGGCTTTTGTCTCAAGAGATAATTTTTATGAGACTGATGTGCTGTTTACTGCATTAATGGGGCACCTCAAGGAAAAATTTTTAATCAGAATAATAAATGCAAATACATGTACTTCTTTATATCTGATGATAAAATTGTATCTACATTATTTTTCTAAGTATGATGAGGGTTTAGCAGATTTCTCTTTACATGGTGACCCATTGTCCCCATGTGTGGAGGTGGGTGTTAGCAATACATGATTCAGGAATATGTGGGACCTGACCCTCTAATTTAACTCCCATGTGAAATCAGCACAGCTGAGATCTGCCTCTTGTAGGGCAGTGGTTCTCACGGGGGCAATTTTCTTCCTTGGAGAATACTTGCCAATGTTTGGAGACATTTTCAGCTGTCATATCTGAGTGGAGAGGGGTGGAAGGAGATTGATACTGGTATCTAGTGGGTGGAAGCCAGAGGTGATGCTAACCATCCTACAATGCACAGGGCAGGCCCTACAACAGACATTATTTACAAGGCTCGAAAGTGTCTAGGATGAGAAACCCTGCTGCTGAAAGTGCAGGGTTAAGTTACTTGTCAAGATTTCATTGTTCCTTCCTGAAAGACCTCCTTGAGGGAAAAGAGAAAACTGCCAAAGCAAAGATTCAGCAGTTCCTGTCTCTTAGGAGCACCTATGCCCAGACAGATTAGTTGACTGAAATGATTCCCTTTACTACTGTTTCACACATATGCATCTCTAGGCATCTATGATATATAATAAGTCATAGAAAATTTCTGTGGCGGAGAGAGAGACAGAGGGTGAGGGAGAGAGAGCCGCAGAGAGGGGGATATATTGAGATTCTGTAATAGAAGAAGAGGAAAAGACAAAAGCACCAACGTGGCCTTTGGATTCAATTATTCAGGATTCTCAATCCTGTTATCTTTTCTTGCTCTCAAAAATGGCATTCATCTTGGGAACTGATTGAATTTTTCTTTACTTGTATAATAAAAGGCTTATTGCCTGCATGAAAATAAAGCGAATGTAATGCTGGTCTCATATACGAATTTAAAGATATTGTTGCATTTTTATATTGCCCCTAATTTCTCCTTAATGAGAAATTCATCAGGGGCAGTGTAGAGTTATTTGGAAAAAGAGAAAATCATGTAGAACTCAGAATATCAGATATTTAAGAAATTTTAGAAATCATCTATTCTTGACCTTTTAGTAACAAGATACTTTCAACTTTCATGGAATTTTTAGCTAGCATGATACTCTCCTCCTCCAACTTTGGAAGTGTACAAGAGATTGTACAAAAAATTTGAACAGTGATGTTAAACTGGCCTGAACTTGCCAGATCTGGAGATCAGCTAAAGGTTGATTACCAAGGAGAAAGAGAGGAATAGTGTGCTGTTCTATGGCATAAGAAAGGCTCCAGAGAAAATTCTTCTTCTCCTTCTCCTTCTCCTCTTTCTCCTCCTCCTTTTCCTCCTTCTTCTGCTCTTCCTTTCCTCCTTCTTCTCCTCCTCCTTCTCCTCCTCCTCCTCTCTTCCTCCTTCTCTTCTTCTTCTTCCTCTTCTACTCTTCCTGTCTTCCTCCTTCTTTTGGTACTGGGAATTGAACTCAGGACCTTGTGCTTGCCAGGCCAGAGCAAACTCCTAAGGATTTCATTAGGCAACTATATTTGTCAAATTAAAATGAAAATAAAAGCTAGAACCAATGTATTTATATAAAGGGGGGCACTAGAGACTCTCTCTCCTCTCCTGCTACCCTGTGAAGACATAGTGAGAAGATGGGTGTTTATAAGCCAAGAAGAAAGATCTTCAGAAACTGACCTTGTTTATGCCTAGATCTTGAACTACTAGCCCTCTGGTGTCTAAGAAAAAGAATTTCTATTATGTAAGACAGTAAACAAAATGAAAAGTATGTTAGCATCTAGGTCAGTGCAAGATTAATGTAAGGGTATGTTATGGAAGTGTTTTCACTGTAGCTTAACACTTTACTGGTGGTTGCACATCAGAGGCACTCAGTAAATGCCTACTGAATGCATGACTGGGAAATCTTGGTGCAAGGACAAATTTTATTGATTTGTAAGGGCAGGAAAGTAGAATATGTTCATTAACCAACACAATATTACCTTTCTTATTCTTTACTCAATAAATGATTAAATCGATACAAATGAGGAACAGGGAGAGTAAATATCAGATAAGATTTGTATTCAGTTTATGAAACAGAATATCTAAAACCTCAGTGGCTTAAATAAGTAATAGGTTTATTTTCATCATTTAATTAAAATTTAGAGCTATTTAGGAAGTCCGGGGTGGCAAATTAAAGGTGCTACTGAGGATATGGGCTCATTTGTTTGTTTGTTTATTTATTTATTTATTGTTCTTCAACTACTCTTTGCACATATCTTTGTAAAAATGGACCCAATTTTTTTCTCCATGTCTCTGTATCTAAGCATTGTATATACTTTCCAGACAGGAAGAAAGGTGAAGGGCAAGTGTTGCTAGATTTACTTCATTTTTAGCAGGAAAACTGGATTTTCCAAGAGCCCTGCCCAGTAAGACTTCCACTTCCTTCTCACTAGTCAGAACAGGATCACATGCTTTATTACTAACTGGAAGGGAGTTTGGGAAGGATTTGTCAACTACACTGGCAAAAAAAATAATCTGGTTTCTGTTACTAAAGAAGAAAGTGATGGTGGCAATTAGTTAGTTAGGCCACTAGGAACATATTCATAGCTCCACTCTTAAGGTATCAAGACCCCTGTCAGAGAACTGGTTTGCCTGGTCCCTTCTAATGGCTTCAAATCAAGAGAAGGCCTCATGCTAGTCTGTCTGTTTTCCTTGAAATAATGATGTAGAGTAGTATGGATCTTCAGTAAAACCACATCTGTTTGTCTCCCCCAGGAACTGGGCAAAAGCCCAGACCAAAAGGTCTCTACTGAAGGTCACATGGTGGGAGACAGTCTGTCCTCAGAAATCTCAGAGATATTTGTGCTGAAATTAATACAGCTGGACTGGTATCTGGTTGTCACTATGAGGCCAGTACTTACTACAGACATTATATTTGGCTGAAGAAAAATAAACCTGAGCGTCATGCTGAGCCCAAGTAGTGCAATTCCAGACATGACTGAGGTTTTTCTAAGTCCTGGGAGGAAGCTGACCAAATAAGAAAAGTGATTAGTACACAGTAAGTTCCCAACAATAGCGGTAGTCATTATTGTTTAATGGGAATATTGATCAAGAGAGAAATCTGATGCACTATTGAATGGTAACTAAGAAGGATATAAAATATACTAAGATAGGAGTTGTTTAAAGCATAACTTTGTGTGCAAGAGAGGAGCACGGAAGGCAAGAACTGATCTTAGAGGATCTAGAATGTAGGATTTAGAATTCTTTTCCTGAGTGTGAAGGGAAATGACTGGGGCCAGGAGAGGAGCACGTCATGTTTTGAAAATGTCACTATATAGTATTGAGAACTGACAGGAGGGAGCCAAAGAGAAAGCAGGGAGATGGAGGTGGCTATGGCAGTAGTTCTGGTGACAAATGATGGTGATTGGATCACAGTGCTTGTGTAAATGGGAAAGAGTGGTCTGATTTAAGATGTATTCTTTACAGACAGAACCAGCTGCTGTATTTTATATGGATGCATTTTAGGGGTAAGTGGTGGAATCCATAGTTTTCAACCATGTTAAATTTGAAATGCCCAATGGATATTCAAGTAGAAACTTAACGGGGTAATCAGAGAAAGTTGAGTCTGAAGTTTAAGATTCAGGTTAAGAGTGGAAAACCTGTTTCACAGTCCTTATTGTACAGATGTTATTTCAAGCCATGGTGCTGGACAAGATCATTGAGAGAATAAGGATAAACATAAGAAGGAAAGAGGGTCAGGGACTGGACCCTGGGACAGTGAGAAAGAGCAGCCAGTGAGGAAGGAGAATACCAGTGGGGGTAAAGTATAGGAATCAAAGTGGAGAAAAAAGCCCAATAAGGAGGACATCGTCAATTATGTCTAATGATCTTAATTTGAGTGTAACGAGGGCTGAGTGTTGGCCATGGCTTTGCGCTGTGGGGTCACTTGGCGGTGTTGACAAGAGCAGTTCCATGCTTGTGCAGAGGACAACAGCCTGAGTGGAGAATAGAGTTCTAGTGATTTCTCCAAGGTTCTGAGAGAGAACGTGATGAGATTTGGTTGCTATGCAAAGGGTTTTGAACTTCATCAGGGCAATAGCACCTTAGCAAGAGCACTGACACTCATATTCGCACTGCAGAAAATCATCCTGGCTGTAACATGGGAGAGAATAAGTCATCTCAAAAAGTTATTGAGTAATGGTGCTAGAACCAGGTTGACGGCAGTGTAGATGGAGAAAATAATTTGATTTGAAAAAAATTAAAGAGACAGCATCTAGATAACTTGAGAATGGATTGGAGGTGAAATGTGGGAGAGAAGGAGGTGGGTTCAAATCCCGATTTTGCCACTTGGTAATCCTGCCACCTTGAGCGAGTCCCTAAAGTCTCTGTGCTTTGATCTTCTCATCTATGAATGGTGACTTATAAAGGTAAATACATCACAGGGTTGTATAGGATTAAATGAGATTTTAAATGTCAAATACTTAGTACAGGGTCTGGTGCATGACAGCCATTGAGAACCATAAAGAGAACCTTAGAACACATACTTTCAACCCCTTACTAGGCATCTTCTTAAGCAATAAGAATTGACTTATCCTCTTCCAGGAAATCAGCATCAACCATTCATCAGAATCCACAGCGCAGAAGACAGTTTTGCCAGGAAGATTACATGATTCATGTGTAATGCTAGGTATCATATAAGCTAGGCATTATTATTTAATATCATCAGTGAGACTCAAATATAAAAAATCACTTTGACTAAAAGGATTCACTCAGAAAGAGATAGATATGATTGGTTGCTGCTGTGATTGACATTCAATGACAGATTTAATGGGACAAAAATTTTACATGCAGATTAATTTGCATATATTGTATCTTCAATTTGCCCACACAAATTGGGCACTTAGGTACACAATTACCCAATTAGTAAAAGTCATTTCCTAATTGTAGGGGCAAACATGATAATTGTGCCCTCAAATGGCTATGCACTCACAATTTGCTTCCTTTTAGGAAAGGTGGCACTTTTGAGTTTCATGTTAAAATTAAAAGCATCTGACAGCTAAGGATTTCTTCCTCTAAATGGATGATGGTGTCATTTCAGCACTGACTGTGCATGGTTCTAATAACAAGGAGCTATTAGAGCTAGAATTTTTGCATAAAGATTGTGGATATTTTACTATATATTACGTTCAAATTTCTTGTTCTTGGATGCATCAGTGGGCCATCAAGGAATTTTGCTGGTAGTTGCTGAAGTCTCTACCTACTTTTGGAATCACCTGTGTCTGACTAGTGCCTTTCTTCTGCCTTATGCTTCTTCTTTCTTCCTTTGCCTTGTCTTACTTACTTTCTCACAGTATCTGACACCTACAAATTAAAGGAAGAAAGGTATATTTTGGTTCACGATTTGTGGAGGTTTTAGTCCATAGATGGATGGTTCCAAGGCACAGCTGCATGGCAGAGGACAAACAGTTCATGAGATGGTAGACGGAAAGCAGAGGGAGAGATCAAGGCAGCAGGGAGGGTGATATACTCTTCCAGGCCACACTCTGAGGCCCACCTCCTCAGACCAGGTTTTACCTCCCAACATCACATTTAGCTGTAAGCTCATTAGTGATTGATCCTGATCCAATCGCCTCCCAAATGGCCCACCCATGAGCACATCCTCAGGGAAGTCTAGTATACACTATAACATGACTTGATGGGAGGGCTGTTCTCTTTCTCCTTCTGGCATGCCCTTGTGTGTCACTTCACTGTTTCTGGTATTGAGATGGACCTATCAATGTTTCTGGTTCTCTGTAGCCAGAAAGGAGATTCTTGGTAGGATCATCATATATATTGGATTTGGATGTGGCCTAGATCTAAGTGTGGCATGAAACCTCTGGGCGTTACTATGAATTGCTTGAAGAGAGCATCCTCCCTTCCTCCATTTCTTTGTTTCTTTCTTCTTTTCTGTTTTCTTTCTTCCCTTTCTACTTATTAAAATAAGCCCAGTAAAATCAACCCAAATTTTTGATTTGGGTTTGATCAGAGTTGAACAGCTGCTAACACAAAGGAATGTACACCTTTGGCCAATATGCATAGGAAGAAATTCTGAGCAACATTAGTTGTCAGGTAGATGCAAACAAAAAACAGGCATGAATATGCGTTCAAGATGATCAGCAATCCAAACTGTTGTGAGAACTTGAGGGGACTGGATTTTGCTTACCTTACTGGTGTGATTAAAATAAAGTACATTGGCTTTAGAAAAAAATGGCTGGACAGTTTCTTTAAAAATTAAAAATATATCCAGCCAATGGCCTGGCCATTCCACTTTTAGGTTTTATCCAAGCCAAATGAAAACATAAGTTCCCTAAAAATGTGTACAAGAATTTTCATAAAAATTGATTTATTACAGTAAACACTTGAAACAACACAAATGTCCATGAGTGGGTGAATGGATAGATGAATAAGGTATATCCCTCCAATGGAACACCACCACTCAATAACAAAAATCATCAACTGTGTACACCAACACTAAAATACTGAATGTTTCTATTTCCTGCTAGAATAGGCAAAACTGGCTTTCTTGAAAAAGTGATATCGAGCTGAGATTTAGAAAATAATTAGAATAACCATGTGCAGGGAAAATCATGTAGTTAAGTCAGAATTTGAAGGCAGTAATGAAGATGTGGTAAAAGGAATCTGGTTAACTGTGGGCAGATATATTAGAAGTGGCGGGGTGAAAATATAAAGGCAAAATGGTCATTTAAGAAGTGTGAAAAGAAAAGGGGTTTGTCCTAAATCACAATGACCAAGGCTAGATCATTATCTTGCCTTTTGGTTTTGTTCTTTCTACAAAAGTGCTTTGATTTGTGTACAACTGAATTAGTATTAGGGCCTATAACTTATATTCTTGGATGTTTCAGTGACTTCATTCAGTAGAAATTTATTTCTTGCTCATGAAAAGACTATTATAAATGAATAAGCTTCTACCTCAACTCTCCATTCTGTAGCTCTGCCCTCTTACTGGGCTACAAAATATTCTCTATTTTGCTGGCCAACAGGGAAAAAGAGGATGGAGGTGGCACATCTCTTCTTACTCACTTTGTACTCAAAGAAATACATATCATTTTTGCTCGCATCCAATTACTGAGAACAAATCACATGGCCCATCTAATTACAAGGAATGTTGGGATATATGGCCCTTGGGGTACATACTTCCTAGTAATAATTCTATACTTTGGGTTGGAAGAACCAATCTTTGGTGGCCAACTGGTCATTTTTGTAACCGTTCATGTCCTTCAGTGAGCATCACCTTTTCTCTTCCATTTTCCATACAATTTGAGCTCATTTCATTGTGCTTTATTGAAAGGTTTACATTCTTAGCCGAAGTCTTGCCAACTGAAACAGAAATGCTGAGTTCTCCAGGCTCACCACGGGAGCTCTGAGGTTCATAAATCACAATGCAGAGGCAGTTCATCATCTGAAAAATGAGGAGGAAGGACTGCCAGAGCCTAGTTCATAAAACAGATGTTCCTTTGGTGGATAACAGCAAAAGAGAAGCAGGACCACAGAAACTGAAAACCCAGGAATGCAGCCATCTTACCTCAAACACAAAGCGTAGCATTCATAACTCTCCCTCTTCCTACATCCCACTCTCCAGGGGGAAAATCATTTTTTTCTTATTTAATTATGTTCCTTTTCAAACTTGAATAATAGCTATTTTCCTGTGTTCCAGACAGGAAAGTGGGGGCATTAATTTTTCCCACTGTGTGATGAATATGACAACATCATAAAAGCGACTGTAGGTAAAATATGTCTCATGAAGCATGTTGCTCTACCATCTTTATTATTAAATCTCACTCAGGATAAATAAGCCTCATTTCAGCTGTAGCCATTTGTTCTTGTTAGGGAGCCACAGGATGGCATGAAATATTAAATGACAAAGGTTAGTTCTGCTCTCAGCAAAGAGCTCCTTTCTAATTTCCCATAAGGTTGCACAACAGGTCAGTGTGTCAGGTTTGAAATGGTAGCTTGAGCTAGCTTTCACCAGCCAGGTTTTTCACCTTAGCTATGTTGATGAATCAGAATTTTGCAGTGGGAAAACAAAGCTGATTCTGGCTGCCTCTGAGAAGAACAGGGGACGTGCTTGTTCCCGACTGTATAGCAAAAGTCTTGAGAATTTGCTTCTAGTAACTGAATGCCTAGTCATTTTCTGCTAGTCCCTCTGTGACTAATGGAGATTTCTGGGGTCTCACTACTTTGAATACTGGTTACTCAGTCTTAATTCTTCCTGTTTCTTATCCAATGATTGTTTGTGTAAAGTGAAAAGCTTGTTGCTTTAAATTAAATTGATGCTTTATTAATATGTTAAATGGCCATGCTCAAGCTATATTCACTTATTACAGTGCATTCTGCAATGCATTAGTAATGAATGGAAACACTTGACTTAAAGATCTCCCTATAAATCAGATGAACATGGGGAAAAAGAGTCATTGTTTATTTATGAGGTCTGGGAAAGAAATTATACAAAGCAGACCTTATATATCCTCCTATTCTAAAAACATTATAAAACATTGATTACATGCTTGCCATTAAGTTTATGCTTCTATTGCCTTCATGTTTCTGATTTTATCATCAATCTTTCTTAAGAAATAAAGCACTGAAGTCTACTTTACACAGAAGAATGAAAAGCTGTGGAACAAAGCAGTAAAGTTCTCTTGAGTAGAAACTGTGTGTCTTTTTTCTCTCAGTGTTGAGAGGGAATGTTCAAATTGTGCATCCACCTGGGAATGTTTTACTCTGCTCAGGTCCTACTGTGGATCTGCTTCCTGGCAGATGCAAATTAACAAACATGCATTGGGTATCGAGTCTCAGAAATAATAAGACATTATGGAAAGCATAATATAAAAGGCATATGGACAAGCAATTTTTGGAGGCCATTCCACACCCAATATATGTTCTCTATATAAGATTTCAAACAGGCAGGAAACAAGGTACTATTGCATTGTTTTGCTAAGATTGTGTGAGAGCTGTGATTTTAGAATTTCCTGGTAATGTGGACTGATATAGATATGTGGCCTTATATAAAAATTAGTTGAGACCTCTGTTATCCTCTGACAGAAGATCCCCTAAATTGTATCATCTTCTATCCCAGAAAGTGATGAGCATTCAATAATATGTGTGTGAGGGTAAGAACAAAGGGCTCAGGGTGACCTGATTAACTGTTCTGTAGGATTTGGCTTTTTGGATGGACCAGACGGATTGACCCTATTTAATAGTAATCTGGGCTCAATCTCATTGCCCTGGGAACTGTTGTCCTATAAGATTAGTAGTCTCTTTTCTTGAACAAAGAGTTGTTGTTAGTGTACTATTCTTACTACTCTGGGCTGGGTTTTGTACTAAGATGACAGAAATACAAAGGTACATAATCATCAGTCCCTATTTAAAAATCACTGAGGAGAGCAGTGGAGGTGGACCATAAGGAAATGTTATAGCACTGAAATAAAATAATAATAATAATAATAATAATAACAACAACAACAACAGCATCTTATTGAGTACTTCTAATGGACACTGTGCTAAATACTTGGTAAGTTTTCATAAGATATGGAGGCAGTATAGAGAAGGGAGTGATTGCTTTTGTAGGAGTTTCTCAGGAGGAAGTGACATTTATGCAGTGGCTTAAAGGACTAGGAGTTCTGGTGGAAAAGAGGTGAGAAAAATAAATTCAGTAATGTTACAGGATTAAAAATCAGTGTAAGAATATCAGTTATGTTTCTATGCAGTAACAACAAACTATGCAAAAAAGAACTTAAAATAATCTCATTCACATATAATAAAAAAATAAAATACTTAGAAATAAATTTAACCAGCAGTTGGTTGAAAGATGTGTTCCTTGAAAACTATAAAACACTGACGAAAGAGGTGAAAGCAATTACAAAAGGAAAAGCATCGTTTGTTTGAGTAGGTATGATTAATAGTACTAAAATGTTCATACTATTTAAAGTGATCTACAGATTCAATGTAGTCCCTATCAAAATTCCAATGGCAGTTTTTTACAGAAATAGAAAAAAATTCTCAAATTTGTATGGAAGCACAAAAGACCTCTAATAGCCAGAGCTATTTTGAACAAGAATAACAAAGCTGAAAACATAACACTTTCTGATTTCAAAATTGATTACAAAGCTACAGTAATCAAGACACGTAAATGTACTAGCATAAAAACAGACATATAAATCAATGGCCAGAATACAGTTCAGAAATAAACCCATGTATATACTGTCAGCTGGCCTTCCACAAGTGTGCTAAGAATACAGAATACAGAAAGGATAACCCCGTTATTAGTGCTGAGAAATGGCATAACCACATACAAAAGAATGGAATTGAATCCTTATATTAAAACATACACATCAGTCCACTACAAATAGATTTAAAGACTTACTTATAAGATTTGAAATCATGAAGCTCATAGAAGAAAACAGAGAGTTTTTGATATTGGTCTTGGCTATGACTTCCTGAACATGCCAAATAAAGCACTGAAAACAAAGGAAAAATAAGTAAGTGGGACTTTATTAAATTAAGACCGTACTGCAAGGGAAACAATCAACACAATGAAAAAGCATTCCATGAAATGGGAGAAAATATTTGCAAATGTATATCTGCTAAAGCATTAATATCTAGAATATAAAAACATTTCTACAACTCAAAAACAAAGACAAGCCAAACCAAAACATCCAGCTAACCGAACAAGAACCAAAACCCCAAGTCACTCTGTTAAAAATAAAGAAAATTTTGTTTTGCAAAGAAGACATGCAAATAGTCAACAAGCATATGAAAACATGTTTAGTATCACTAATTATGAAACCACAATGAGATACTATTATATCACTGTTAGAGTGATTATTTTAAGGAAAAAACCAAAAGGTAAGAAGTGTTGATCAAGATACAGAGAAAAGGGAACCCTTGGGTTCTGTTGGTGGTAATTGGTGTAGTCACTCTGCAAAACAGTATGGAGGTTTCTCAAAAAACTTAAGAACAGAACTACCATGCATGTCATCTACAATCGCATCTCTAGAATACAACCAAAGGAGTTTAAATAAAAACCTGGAAAAGATACCTGTGTTCCCTTGTTCTTTGTGACATTACTCACAATAACTAAGGTGTAAAACAATCTAAATGATGATCAAGGAACATAAAGATAAACAGAAGTGGGGCATATATTATCTGGCTTCAAAAAAGAAGGAAAAAAAAATTTTTGCTACAACATGAGCAAACCTGTATGGCATTATGCCATGAGAAATAAATCTGACAGTCGGAGAAAAGCTGCATCATCCCACTCATATGAGGAATCTAAGATATTTGAATGCATGGAAGCAGGGAGCAGAGTGGTGGTTACTGGAGGCTGGTGTTGGGGAATGGTGTCTTAGTTACTTTTCTAGCTGAGACAAAATACCCAACAGACAAAGACAAAGGCAGAAAAATTTATCTAGCTCCTAGTTTGTAGAGGTTTCAGTCCATTGTTGGCTGGCTCAAAGGCAGAGTGGCATGGCAGAGGGGCATTATAGAGGAGAAAACAGCTCATGGCAGCAGATGACAGCAAAAGCAAGCAAGCAAGCAAGCAAGCAAGCAAGCAAGCAAGGGATGACCCCAGCTCTTTCTATCCCTTATATCTTATCCAGGCTACTGAAGGCAGGTCGCACTTATACCATTAATTCTAGTGCCTTTGATCCTAGCATTGCACCATGAACCAATCCCAGCATGATGCACTCTACATCCAACACCTCTGAAAACAACCCCTCTATGACTTAGACACAAGCTATAACAGATGGGTAATAGGGAGGCATTAGACAAAGCTTGCAAAGTCTTGGTTATGCAAGGTGAATAATAAGTATTACAGATCTGTTGTACTGCGTAGTGCCTGTAGTTAAAAACACTGTGTTATATACTAAATGCCAAGAAGACAAATCATGTGGTGAATGTTCTCAACACACACATACACACACACACACATACACACACACATGCACTTTTCCATTTTTATTAGTATGTGTTTACGGTACCTAATGTTTACATTACTCATGTGGAGTTGGAACATGCACATAACACGTCTTAATTACTTTTCCTTTTTCATCCCCCTTCCTCCATCTCTTGCTCCCTTTCTCATTTGAGAAGCATCTATCTTTGTATTTCCTAATATCTGTCTTTTATTTTGCCCTTTATTTATATTTTGGTTTTCTCAAATAAGAGAAACCATTAGCTATTTAAACTTGTATGTCATTTATATCACTTACCATTATGGTCTCAAGGTACACCCGCGTTCTTATAAATGACTCAAGTTTGTCCTTCTTTATGACAGGGTAATACTTCATTGTGTATAAATACCACATTTTTTTAATCCATTCATCTGCTGAAGGACATATAGTGTGCTTCTAAGAATTATGTTGCTATAAATATGGTTATGCGTGTATCACTGTAGTATGATGTCTTTGACAGTTTTGGGGGAGATATGTAGAAGTGAAACAGCTGGATGAAATGGAAATTCTAGTTTTAGTTTTTTTCTGAATCTCCATATAGATTTCCATTGTGGTTGTACTAATTTACAGTCCCACCAACAATTTAAAGCATTCTTCTTTCCCCTGTGGCCTTACCAAAATTTGTTATTATTTGATTTCTTGATGATGACTACTTTTTTCTGGAGGTAAGATAGAATCTGAGAGCCACATATGGTGAAAGCATGCCTGTAATCCCAGCACTTGTGAGGCTGAAGCAGGAAGATTGTTGTAAGTAAAGGCTAGTCTGGGTTACATAGTGAGGACAAGACCAGCTTGAACTATACAGTCAGACCTTCTCTCAAACAAACAAACAAACAAACAAACAAGACAGAATCTCAGGGTTGTTTTAATTTGCATTTCGCTAATGATCAGTGACACTGGACAGTACTTCATGTATTTATTAGCCATTGTACTGCTTCTGAGAAGTGTCTATTCATTTCACTTGTCCTTTTCTTGATTGGGTCTTTTATTTTGGGGAGTATTTTTTTAGTTCTTTGTATATTCTAGATGTTAGTCTTTTGTCTGAAGAATAGCTAGCAAATTTATTTTCCCATTCTGTGGGTGTTTTTTTTTCCACCCTGTTAATTGTTTCTTTTGCTGTGCAGAGATTTTAAACTTCATATGATTTCATTTTTTGATTCTTGGTACTATTTCCTGTGCAACTGGGGTTCTGTTCAGAAAATTTTTGCCTATGCCTATAACTTCAAGAATTTTATCTTTTAGCAGGTTAAGTGCTGCTGTTTCAACATTTAGTTCTTTGATCTATTTTGATTTCAGTTTAGTACACAGTGACAGATATACATCTAGATTCAGTCTTCTGCATGTGGACAGACAGTTTTCCCAGCACCATTTAATAGAGACTGTCTTTCCTTCAGTACATGTTTTCAGCTACTTTGTCAAAGACAAAATAGTTGAATGTGTTTGGTGGTGTTTCTGCATCTCTATCTGTTCCATTCATTCTCATGTCTGTTTTCTGTGTCAGTATTGTGCTGTTTTTATCACTGTAGCTTTGTAACATTACTTCAAATCTGGGATTGTGATGCTTTTAACTCAGCTCTTATGCAGGACTCCTTTTGTTATTCTGGATCTCTTCTTTTTCCATGTCAATCTTAGGACTGTTTGATCCAGTTTTAGGAAGGATGCTGCTGGTATTTTGATTGGGATTATATTAAATTTATATATCAGTTTTGGAAGTATGGCCATTTTGACTATATTTGTTCTGGCTGTCCACGAACAGTGGATATCTTTCCATTTTGTAATGTCCTCTTCAATCTTTTTTTCCGAGTGTTGTAGTTTTCATTGCAGAGGTCTTTCACTTCCTCAGTTAGGTTAACTCCTAGGCATTTAATTTTCCTTGCTGTTACTATGAATGGTATTTTTTTCATAATTCATTTCACAGTGGGTTCATTATTGGTGCGCAGGAATGCAACTGATTTTTGTGTGTTGTCTGAGCTCTGCCACATTGCTCAGTTTTGTTATTCTAGGAGTCTTTTGTGGAGTTTTTAATGTCTGCTATGTAGAGGATTGTGTCATCTGCAAATAAGAAGAATTTGACTTCTTTCTTCCCTATACATATTCCTTTATTTCTTTGCCTTGCCAAATTCCCATTGCTAATGTTTCAAATACTATGTTAAACAGGAGTGAGGATAGTGGAATTTTTGTGTTGCTCCTGATTTTAGAGGAAAAGTTTTCAGTTTTTTCCCCATATAATTTGATATTGCCAGTAAGTTTGTCATAAATGGCTTTTATGAGATTGAGATAAAGTCTTTCTATGCCTATTATCTTTAGTGTTTTTATCATGAAAGAACGTTGGATTTTGTCAAAGGCTTTTTATGCATCTAGTGAGATAATCATGCAATTTTGTTTATGATCTGTTATTTCTGTTTATGTGATATATTACATTTATTGATTTGTATATGCCTAGCCATTCTTACATCCCTGGGAAGAAGCCTATTTTTTCATGGTGTGTGTTTTTGTTTGATGATTTGTTGCATCCCATTTGCCAACATGTTATTGAGGATTTTTGCATCTATATTCATTAAAGAGATTGGTCTTTAGTTCTGTTTTTTATTGGGTCCTTGTCTGGTTTTTAATCAGAGTAATGCTACATTTCAAGATAGACTTTGGGAGTATTCCTTTCCTTTGAATTTCATTAAAGAGCTTCAGGAGTATCGGTGTTAGATCTTCCCTGAAGTTTTTGTAGAATTCAGCCGTGAATCCAGGCAGACCTGGGCTTTTTAGAGTTGGTAGGTGTTTTGTTTTAATAACTGTTTCAATTTCAATGCTTATTATTAAATTACCCAGGGTTTTTAAATCTTCTTGCTTCAGTGTTTATAATTCATATGTATCTAAGAATACTCCCTTCTCTCCTAAATTGTCCAATTTATTGGTGTGCAGGTTTGCAAAGCATTTGTTAATTTGTTTTTGACTTCAGAACATACTTTAATAGATAGTGTGAGAGGAATATTTGGGAGGTGATGAATATGTTTTTGGCATAAATTATGGTGATGGTTTCTTTTTTTGGTGCAAGGAATCAAACTCAGGATCTTGTCCTTGCCAAGCAGGTGCTGTGCCACTGTAGTGTATCATTGGCCCTGGTGATGGTTTCATGAGTGTGTGGTTTTCTCCAAAGTCATCAAGATATATTCATTAAATAAGCACAGATTTTTATACAATGGTAACACTGCAATAGTGCAATTAAAAACCTAGAGGTTAGGAACATTCCAGGCAATCAAAACAGTGGGTATTTGGAAAGACAGGCCTGAAACAGCCTATTATGTTGGACAGCCTATTATGGTTGGTAAATCTACAGCTATATTAGGAGGAAAAACCTGGTGTAAAATGAGTTTGAAAACTTGAGGTGGAGAGAAATTGCAATATAATTTTTATACAAAGACAAGACACTTGGATTTTTTCCTATAGATGATAGTCAGTTAAAGGATACATAAACACAAAGGAGAAAGGGTAGAACTCATTCTTTAACCATTCTACCTACAGTTGGGAAGATGTGTGGGAGGAATTTAGAGCCACCCTGGAGTCAGCGAGGTCTGAACCCAGTAGAAGGATACTTTAACTTGGAGAACACTTTGAAACAGGTGAGAAATAGAATTGATGAGATGGTGACTAATTGGATGTAAGGAGTGGGGGAGGGAGAGTCAAAGACAACTTTCCTATCCTATTTTTAATGCATCAATTCTAGTGTAAAAACTGGAGTCAAAATTAAACCCCACTTCTGGCACCAGTTTACTCCATCTAGAGTTCTTCAGTTGGAACCCAATCAACTTTTACATGTTTGCTTTTGACCCTATATCATGCATGTAGATGTCTATATTACCTGTTATATTACAGATATCTATATCCCTATATTCAGATATGGGGATATCCCTATATTACAGATATATAGGGCAGATGGACCTATAAACCATCTACTCAGGGTTCTGAGAAGTTGTTCAGAGAAGCTGTCTTTATTCTTACTCTTAATTCTTCTAAACCACCAGGTTGGATCTCATTTTCTTTTTAAAAAATAATGGACACTTATTTGTTTATTTTACTGCAGAATTATTGGTAACATCTCAGTAGTTCCCATCCCAAAGGAAAGTGCCTGTTCATAGGACCAAAATCTAGTTTTCAGATTCTCACTTTAAATTCTGGTTCAGCTGTTTACCAGCCAGGTGACCTTGATCAAGCGGGATAACCTTGCCTTCCTCATCTATAAAATGGCAATTAAAAGTGGCTCATTGCTCAGTTATTTTGAGAATTAGAGGAACATATGCCATGTAGTAAAACTTCAATTAGCATTCATTTTTATTTTCTTAATTTAAACAAATAGCATTCTTACTGATGCAATTTCAGGCACCAGAAATGAGAGTGAGTAGAGGATGCTGTGGTTTCAAGACCTGGCTACTGGCATTGAACCTATATATTTGTTAGTAATCACTATTGATGGTTTTTTTGATTTGCACTTTATTTTCTTTTATTTATACCTTTTTGTAAGAACTGTGGAAAATTTGGGTCTTGTATACAATGGACATATATGACATGTATATAATTTTTCACCTTTTAGACAGCAGCTTTCCTAATTCTCAGTCACTGGCAAGGTGGAGAGATTAGGTTGCAGCTGAAGAGGTTATGATAAGGGTAGCATCACTGTAGCTCAGGTGGCCAGAAGCCTTGAGAGGAAAAAAGAGAAACAGTATTGTATTAACCAGAGGTGCTCCAAATGGTACTATCATGAGACACTTGTGAGATATGTAATGAAATGAGCACTGCAGATACTGTCAAATTTCTCAGGAAGAGGACAGAAAGAACAGAGATTTTCATTTATTTCCATGTAAAGGGATATGATGTAAGTTCACTTTGTGCTTTTTTTATGACCTTATATTGGCAATGCTCAAAATACAAATCAGGAAATCTGAACAATTCCTATTCTTTATAGAATTCCAGAGGAAGATGCCACAGTGATCTATAAATGCTCTGAAAATTGAATGATGTGTTATGAAGATGTTATGAACATTGTTTTCTTTTCATGTTCAGTGGATTCTGAGAAGATGGGCATGTGAAGTTAGGGGAGTAAGACAGCTGCCTTGTGGTACTTATGTTCTCCAATAATAGCATTCATTATAATACTAACTAAGGCCAGGGGATAGGGTTATCGCTCAATTTTAGTGGTGAGAGGGAAGTCATGGTTTGATGTGTAATAATCTTTCTTTCTCTCTCTCTCTCTCTCTTTCTTTCTTTCTTTCTTTCTTTCTTTCTTTCTTTCTTTCTTTCTTTCTACTTCTATATAGTAGAAATCTTTGTTGGTTCCTGTAGTAACCAGAGGGATTCAGGATGGGAGAAATAGTTTACTTCAATCTTCCCTCTGAACACAGGAAAACTGGATCCATCTCTCAGTATTATC
The DNA here is from genome assembly GCF_000276665.1 of Chinchilla lanigera. Lineage (NCBI taxonomy): Eukaryota > Metazoa > Chordata > Mammalia > Rodentia > Chinchillidae > Chinchilla > Chinchilla lanigera. The sequence goes on from NW_004955442.1 coordinate 5,101,610, forward strand.
ACTTACTAGCCAATAACTTTCATCAAGCTTATTTGAGCCTCAGTTTTCCTGCCTATGTAATGGGAAAAATATCGATTCATAGAAATATTGTGATAGATTACATAGAATAATATAAATCGGTAGGTACAGTACTGGGCACACAGTATATACTTGATTATTGATTTGATTCTGATGCCAGGCTCCTTTAAGAGGAAAATAGACATGTATGTTTGGTGTAGGAACTGAAGAAGATACAATCTAAAGAAGGACACGTGTGGTGGCTGGTGAGCAACCTGTAACACCCAGCTGAACTGAATCAGTGTGGTCTGGGTGTGGGAGGCCCACCTGGGGATTGTTGCCAATGACATAAAAGGACAACTGGAGAGGAAGAAGTGGAGCTGTTAGGAGCTGTTGGTTGTCCTGGAGAATCTTGTCAGGCTGGCTTTCTTGATATGAAATTGTCTGTTATCATAATCAGAGGGGCTTGGGACCTCCCTGTCACTGAAGATGGCTGTGGTAATTTTCGGGGGAGCTCTGGTCCTTACTTTGAGCATCACTTCCTGGCTGTAGTGCAGATACTTCATCCTGCTGGCACTGACTTTCTAGCTTCCAGCATTGACCTTTGGGCCTTCCCAGCACAGATCCTTTGAACAGACTTGCATGAGACATTGTCTTGGGCTCTATGCCTCTAGTTGGACTTGTGGGGGGCATTGTCATGTGCTCTAGGTCTTCAGCTGGACTCATGCAGAACATTGCTGTGGGATCCAGTACCTCAGGGGGATTCTTTTGTTCTTTAGTGTGTGGATAATTTCCTGCACTCTTTCATACTTGACTCTTTGGGTGACTACTATAAATCCGATAAATTATGTATCCTGTATTAAACTGTTTCCCTTGTAAATTCTGCCTACAACAATAGAACAGCTCCTACTTTTTCTACTGTGCCAGTTTTCCCCTTTGGTACCAGGTGAGGGTAGTCAATAATCTGGGTATTCAATAATTTAAATGCTCCACAGAATGAATGAGAACTGTGGTAGACCATGGCTTTGACTACTCCTGGGCTCCCATCTTTAGGTATCTGTCCCCAAAGGCAAAAAATTGGGCCTCATTAATTACCTGAACAAATAATATGAGAACCCTGTGGTCCCATCACAGTCTAAGGCTTCATCAGAGGTATCCTTCCCAGTCTCCTGTCCTTAGAGTCTGTCTTTCCCATATGTCCACGTCCTCCCAGTTCAAGTTCATTACTGAAATACTGGGGGTTATTTTGCATAAGTTCAGACATTCCTAAGGTCATCGATTATAAGCTCAATGCCCAGTTTTTTATTGGTTTAACGCTTTTTTCTTGGTAAGAGACATAATTTATTACCATCTGGAATGCAAATATTTTGGTAAACTGGATGTCCATAGCCAGGATAGCCTTGTTACTTTACCCTTTTTTTATTGTCGTAGGGCTTATAATCATAAAACCTGATTTTGTTCTTCTAGCTCTATGTTCCACCACATAATAATTATAAATAGTTTAAAAAACTTCCCTTTTAAGGAGATGATTATAAAAAGCTAGAGGGCTGTTCAGAAGAAGATTGACTTATTCTTCTAAAACTTGTTTCTTTTTCCCTCCAGCTGTAGCCCATAGGATCTGAATGGAGGGTGCTGGGATGGGAGGGGGACTTTGAAATGAATGAGAATAAAGCTGAATGAGAATTCATTAAATTAGCACATTTAAAATATGTTAATTTAGAATTTGATTTTAACTTTATTAAACTATCATGATATAACTGTCTAAATACCATTTGAAATCATGGAAATTCAGTGTGGCAAATATTTATTGAACTACTGTGTATTTGGCTTAATGGAAGACACAGGAGAGGGTAACAATATGAATGAGACAGGGTGGATCCCTTACCACCAAAATCTACTGAGAGAAGTGTTATAATTTACAAAGAATCCCAAGGCTAGGGCCTCTTTTTATTTTCTTATTTAAACTAAATTTAGTTTAACTGATATATAAAAACATAAAATTATACATAGTAAAGAAGTACAATGTGATATGTCAGTATGTATACTCATTTTGCGATGGTTAAATCAGGTTAAAGACACATCTGCAAAACATTTCCCATTGTTTATGGTGAAAACATTCAAAATCCTTTTTTCTGGGTTTTTGAGAATTAGTCCGTCCTTGTAGTACAGAATACTGACACTCACATTGGGGAACTGGTACATGTGTATGTGTATCTTGATCTCTTTCATTCTTTTTACCTCCCTTTCCTACTTCTTCCCACTCCTGTAATCCTCTTTCCTGTCTTTGAAGGTCTGTCTTCTAGTTTTCTATCATCTGTCATTTATTTTATTTGCTAATTTATTTACCTTTTAGGTTTTTCATAGAAGAGAAAACATGTGATATTTAACTTCCTGAAGGTTTAAAGTTGAATGTAGAAAGATCTTCCCAGTTTATAACAGTGCTGTAGTTTTGTTCTGAAGATTAATTGTCCAGATGCCTGGTAGAGCATTTGACCCAAGTAGGACTCCGTGTAGGTCTGGCTCTATGCTCTCAGGGACATTCTGTCTCTGAAACACGTATCTAGACAGTACAGATGTTTGGAGCCTTCAGGTGCTTGGCCCGTTCCTGAGGGCTGGAAACCCTCTACCCCTGGTCAGGCACACGGTTGGGACACTGCTGCTTTTGTCAAAAGCAGGGCCCTTACTGGCAGGGAGATTAGAGGTTTCATCTGTGGAGAGGGTGCTCTGCCCAAACATTTCCCAAGTCAGGACCTTGGCAGCTGGATTTTCAGGAGTTAGTGCTTCACTGGACCTGATGATGTAACTTTGTTGTACTTTTATTTTCTTCTGTGTAATCAAGTGTATTAACCAACAGTTCATAAACTTTGTTTCATTGCCTTTACTTTGGTGTTAGAGGGTTTTGTTGTTTGTGAATCCAGACCTCTAAATTGAACAGCTGCAACTGTAGTCTCTTTAAGAGTACACTTTCTGAGTGTGGTTTATTTTGCATTGTATGATGGTATTGAGTTCCATCCACTCTCCTGCAAATGGCATGCTTTCAGTCTTCTTGAAGGTGGAATAATATTCCATCATGAAATAACATGGTTGTTATTCACAGCCATGCTACTGCGCAATAGCAGGCCAGAGCTTCTGTTCCTATGCAATTATATTTTAGTAGGTATTGATCAATATGCCTCCATCCCCCAGTTACCCTCTACTCCCACCAAGCTCATGTAGTCACCATTCTACTCTCAATTTCTGAGAGATGAACTTTTGTATATTTCTGTTGTGGTTGATACATTGTGTCACCTTGTGGAGTCTAGAAGCTTAACTAAATAACTCATCAGTTCTATATCCCGGGGTGAAAAGGACTTGCCTTTTGTTTGTTTGTTTGTTTGTTTGTTTTCTGGTACCGGGAATCAAACTCACAACCTTGTACTTGCCAGGCAAGCGCTGTGCCACTGAGCTAAATCCCCAGGACATGCCTTTGCTACTCTGGGATATTGGTCATTGTGTCAACTTGAGAAGTTTAGAAGGTTAACTATGTAACTCAGCATGGAGCCAGGGTCCTTACTTTGTATTCATCCTGAGCCTGTGCAATAGGAGAGCATGGAGATGGTGTGGGTGTGGGTGGATAGCCAATACACAATATAAGAAGGAAACAGTGGCTTGCTCCTCTCCTTTTTGGCTCTTGCTGCTTTTGCTGTCTTGTGCCACCTTAAAGTGTTGCACCTGTGCTCTGCCACCCTGCCTTGGAGCCAGCTGATTACAGACTGAAATCTCCACAAAGTATAAGCTGAATAATCCTCTCATTCCTTAATTTTAGGTGTCAGATATTTTGTCTCTGCAATGAGAAAGGTAACTGAGACAGTTCCTCATATGAGTGAGATCATGAGGTATTTGTCATTCTGTGTCCGGCTTATTTCACTTAATATAATGGCATTCAGTACCATTCATGCTTTCAAAATGACAGGACTATCTTCTTAATGGCTGAAAAGTATTTTACTGTGTAGATGCACTGTACTTTCTTTATCTCTTTACAGCTGATAGACACTTAGATTGCCATTTCTTGGCTATTATGATTAGTTCCATGATGAACATTGGAGAGCAGATGTTTCTTTGACAGACTGATTTCATTTCCTTTGAGTATCTACTCAGTAGTGGGATTGCTAGATCATATGGTGGTTCTAATTTTAATTTTTTGAGAAAACTCTATACCATTTTCTGTACTCACTGTACTAATTTACATTCTACCCACAGTGGGCAGGGGCTCCTTCTCCACATTCTCATTACCTGCCATCTTTTGTGTTTTTGGTACTAGCCATTCTTACTGGAGTGAGGTCATATGTCACTGTAGTTTCAATTTGCATTTCCCCGATGATAGTGATGTTGATCATTTTTTCATGCACCTGTTGGTCACTTTTTATCACATTCTATTTCGGTCTATTGGCCCTTTTTAAATAGTGGCAATATGTTCTTATCTCTATTGAGTGTTTTTGAGTTTCTTATATTTTACGGCTAGTAACTCTTTGTCACGTATAGGATTTGCAAATATTTTCTCACATTCTATAGATAGTCTGTTCACCCTAGTGATTGTTTACTGTACTGTGCAGAAGCCTTTCAGTTTGATGTAATAGCTTTAAGACTAAGATTTAAAATGATGAAGTCTTAAGTGCAGCTATGTGGTCTTTTACGCTAGTATTCTATGGAATTCTCAGAAACCTTGCAGATTTGCTTAGAGTTCTAATTGGAGGTATGTTTGCTTTTTGTGTAGTGCTATACAGGCTTTGCAGTCAGTATTTTATTGAGGTATAATTTACATAGAATAAAATGCACAAATGTTGAGTGAACAACTGAATTCTCTTTTTAGATATCTGCATATGTGTAGAAGAATCCTACAGATATATATTCTTTGAATCAAGAATAGTCTATTTCCTTCACTGCAGATATGTCCTTCTACTCTTCCCCCATAAATTTCCTTCCCCAGAGGTAACTTGCACTCTATTACTCTAGATTGATTTCTATTACTCTAGATTGATTTTGATCATTTTTGAACTTCAGATAAATGGAATGATGCAGTACATACTCTTTTTAATTTCACTCTACACAATATTTTTTTTGTTTTAATAGTACTTGATTCTTTTTTGTTATTGAGTAGTATTTCTTTGTATTCCATTTGTTTATCTTTTAACCTTTTGATGGACACTTAGGTTGTTGACAGTTTTTTTCTATGTGAATTAAGCTGCTACAAATATTTGTGTACAAGGCCTTGTGTGAATATATGAACTACTTCTCTTGACTAGGGTCTGCAATAGCTAGGTCATCTAGTGAGTGTATGTATGATTACAGACTAAAACCTCCACAAACTGTAAGCTAAATAGACCTTTCATTCCTTAATTTTAGGTGTCAGGTATTTTGTCTCTGCAACAAGAGAAAACTAAGATAGTTCTAGAAAGTAGTCAGATTTTTCTCCAAAGTAATTGTTCTTTTTTACATCACTACAAGTAGCGTATGAGAATCCTTACTGCTTCCTCAGACATCCTGATGGTATCCAAAGGAAGAAAGATCCTGGGTTACATTCAGAATCTGTCACAGAGCTAAACTGATTTGTGATCACTTAATTTCTATGAATCTCAATTTTTCTCATTTATAAAATGGGGATAATAACCATCTTTTTCAGTATTTGTGATAATTGGAGACTATGAATATAAGGTTGCTGTAGTAAATATTCCAATACATAGGAGCTACTATTGTAATTATTGTCTGCATATTCTCATTTTATCCACCAGTGTGTTAGTTTAAGGTAGTGTTTGCCAAGAAGCAATGTGCAAGGTACAGTATGGTAGTCCTTGACGTTCATTTAAGTGTCACAAATACACAGTGTTCCAAAACACTGAATCACAAAGTGAAGATATATTTTTATTTCAATTTTCTTCAGTCCCAATTATATCAAGTGAACAGTTTCAGTTTAGTGTTCGTCTGTATTCAGCACTTCTCAGACACTTGCATATGTCCCTTTTTAATAAAGAGAGGTCAGGATGCAGATTCTTAGCCTTTAGCAAGCAACTGTATCTAGAAATAACTCAACTTTTTATTGTTTTAAAATTTGTATTGTTAGAAGAATTTATGACAAGTAATACTGATCGTATTTATGATGGTTTCATATTTCAGTAAATTATTTAAATCTAAAGAGTGAGTTGTCTGAAAGAAAAAATGTCAAGAAAATAATGGTGCAGAAGTAAGCCAGATGTGGCAAAAACAGTGAAAGTAGTTTTTCTATGACTGAAGTTTTGAAACCTTTGTGTCACAGAAGAGGCCCAGCACAGGTTTGAAAGGCGGTTTATAAATGATGGAACAAAGGCATTGGCAATTGAAAACTTATATGTTGAGGGCTGACAGTGACATCTCTAAGGAGTTAATAAATCAAGTTATAATCTGGGCTCAGTGATAAAATCAGCAGTGGAGCTCAGCCTCTTGACTCCTATTCTTTCTAGCATTTAATTAATCCTAGAGGTAACTGGATATCTTTACTACCTCTTAATTATAGGACTGATCTATGTTTATTGATGAAAAAATGTACAGATAAAAAGGAAGGGGAAATTGTTCAGCCTAAATCCCATCACCCAGAGATCATCCTTACTTGCATTTTGACATAGTCATTCATCCATCCTTCCAACCATCCATCCACTCATCCGTCCATCCTCATTTATGTATGTGTCTCACTCATTTAAGTATTTACCAAGAATGCATTCATTTACTTGACAAACACCAGTTATCCATCTAATATGTTCCAGGCACTGATATCAGTGGTGAGGATACAGAGATGTACAAACAGGAAAAGTATTCTTGCCTTTCCATCTTATTATTGTTTTACTCATTTACATCTTTGAAAATTTGTGTTTTAAAATACTGCTAAGATATAAAGTCACTGTATTGTATACTTTAAAAATTAGTGTAACATAAACATCTTTCTTGGTAAATGTGTATATCTACACTATGCATTTATAGGTTGTCTTACTGAAGTATAATTGTATGGAGGTAGAACTATTTACCAGTTTTGCTATCATTGGCCTTAAGGTTGTTTCCTTTCCAGTGTGAAATGAATATTGTGTATGGGCAAAGCTTTACTTAGGCTTTTCTTATTCTGCCTATTTCCAGTGTCACTACTGACTGCTTTCAGCCCCTGATAAGGCTATTTTGGTCACTTTGAACCTTTGTATCTTCATCTGATGAAAGACGCAATGCAATAGTCTGCTTCATAGGGATTTGCAAAGAGTAAGGAGCTTGGTCTATTGGCAAGAACATGCTAAATGCTAAGTACTCTCTGATGGTATCTAAGGTAATACTGCAGTAATGATTCTCCCTTTTATTAGTAATAATAATAATAATAATTATTATTATTTTGTTATACTGGGATTGAGCCCACAGGCCTCTTGATGCTGGCCAAACAGACTACTTAAGAGCTACATTCCAAACCTTTTATTTTTTATTTTGAGACAGGGTCTTGCTAAGTTAGTAAGTTCCTCAACCTGAGATCTTCATGTCTTAGCCTTCCCAGTGGTTGGGACAACAAATATATGCCACCCAGCTGGGGTATTATTAATATTTTCATGTGTGTACTGAATGGTATGATGCTTGTTTTTATTTTTTATTTCATTTATTTATTTATTTTTTGGTTTTTCTCCGGTACCGGGAACCGAACTCACGACCTTGCGCTTGCCAGGCAGGCGCTTTTGCCGCTGAGCTAAATCCCCAGCCCCATGATGCTTGTTTTTAATGCCACCTTTATTCCTAAAGCAGTTGCTCAATAAATGGGATCAATGAATATTGGAGGAATGAGTACAGAATGAATACTTGGATAAATGAATGACATTACAGGCATCTGTCTAAGAGCCAGAGTGGATTAATTTCTACACTTGAGATCAGCTTCAGGCTCATTATGGCCACAGGGGAAGTCCTGGTTGGCCCACCTGTGCCAACAATAGTCCAAGCCAAAGCTGTTCTGTCTTATGCTGATTCTCCTCTTATAGATAATTGTATTCAGCTTCATAGTAACCTCCCCAGTACACACAGATACAAGCATGTGAGTGTGCAGGGGTGTGCATTCTTCTTCCCAGGGGTAAAGTCACACAAAAAATACTGTGGGTTATCATCTCTGGAAGTGGGTATTTGGTGAACTAGATTGGGGTCAGTCAAGACGACTGTGATCGTAGAGGGAGGGCAATCTCCCACAAAGAGAGGAAAAGGGTGCTAAACTAAACTTCCCTCTTGTCTGTCTTATTTACCAAAGGGACGATAGAATCACTGCTAATAGTTGTAGAGTCAAGAGAATGGGGGTAAAATTATGGTTTTGCAAATTATTAGCTGTGCTGTCATAGACATAATTTCCTTATTTGTAAAATGAGGATTCTAGTGCCTACCTGTTTGAGTTGTGGGGATTAAATGAGGTAACCATAAAAACAGCTTAGTGAATGTTTTCCCATGGGCACAAGTCTGAGGTAGTATTGCATCTTCATTTGCCTTCTCTACTGAGAATCCAGCATGACAAAGTTTTCTAGGCTGATGAGAATATGAGAACATGAAAGCTTTTCATACACTTCATCACACTAATATTCTCCTTGGAAAATTTCTGGCCAAACCTTTGAGTGCTGTGTCCCATTCTCTCCAGCCTCTTCTCCCCTACTAGGGAGAGTTACAAAGTAATCCTTGTAAATGGAATAGCATAATCTGATCAAGGTATTTCTGTTTGGGCTCTGATTGGCTCTTTGTCCCTGTTTGGATCACACAGCATGTGAATTGTACAAGAGATTGGTTAAACTAGACTGTGAGCTCTTGAAAGACAGGGATCGTTTAGGACCTCTGATCCTGAAACATTCAGCACAAGATATGTGGTCAATGAAAACTCACTGAGTGACGCCCTGTGACTTCATTTATTTTCCTAGTGGAATGTAGGTCCTCAGAGGTAGGATTAAGTCTGCTTCCTCAGTGTTGGATCCCTTGTGCTTAGTAGGCTTGCAATAACTGCAGGTTGAATGAATGAATGAGACAGAGAGAAGAAATCGTCTCACACTTCTGTGCACTGTGAGCAGATAAACAGATACACATCTAGGAGGCGCTATTTCCTGGCTAGGTCTGTTGGATTTTCTCATCTGCTCTGTGTCGGCATGCATTCAGTATGAGGCCCTACTCCAACGCTCCTGCCTTGATTGATCATCTGCCTTGTGATAAACAGGAAGGAAAATCATTATGGCACAAGTGCCTTGTCATTCCCCTTGCCTCTCTCTTTGATAGATGCTCTCCATTTGTGGAGTCGTCGGTGGAAACCTAGAGGAAATGATTGCTATCCACGCTTAACCTGGAGCAAGTTCATCATTAAACAACTCCTGTGATTTCCACTGCTCCACATCCATCTTTTTCTCACAGGACTGAGAAAGAACAGGGTTTTTTGACTTTATGGCAGAGAAAACTGCCACCTAATTGCCCCTTTTATCCTCTGTAGTTAGGAGTTAGATAAGGGGGATCATCATAAAATAGACAGATAAGTGGAACTATAAGAACTTTTAAAATATTTTTAAAGGGAGCATTTGACATGATTTAGCAAAGTTGGTACCATACATATTCAATAACCCAGCAACTGGAATCCTAAGAATTTACCCCCGAGAATTGCATACATTTATGCATCAGGATATATGTGCAGGATACAAAGTTTTGAAGCACGTTGTTCAGAGTAGCTCAGACTGTGAACAAAAGTAAATATCTATCTACATAATGGTATCTTTTTATAATATAGAGCCTTTATATATTAGCATAGTATACAGAAATAAAAATGAATAAAACCAGAGCATGCATTTTCATGTTCACAGTGTTAAATGAAGAATAATATACATACTGGACCATAGTATGATCCTGCTTATATAAAATTAGAAAAAATGGCAAAATAGAATATACCACTTAAGAATGCACACAGACAAGAAAGCTATAAGGATAAGAAAACAGAATAATCACCATAGGTTTAAGGTAGTGATTATTTCTGCAGAGAGAGAGAGAGAGGCATTATGACTGGAATGTTGATCATATTCTATGTTTTTACTTGGCTGATAGTTACACGTTATTTACTTCATAAATACTTGTTAAACTGTGCCTTTATGTAGTTTCTTATACACCCATCATTTTTAAAAACCTATATTGTTAAAATTCTTATTCCTAAACACAGACTATAGAGATTGAATTTCAATTTAACCTGGTGTTCAGACCAATGCTACTCAAATGTGAGAGATCTTAAAAAAGGACCCCTGTTTTTGTTAAATATTCAGATTGTCAGGTGATTCTGATTTCATAGGCATGAAACTAATATTATTCTTCTGATATAAAATTTTTTGAAAAACTGGTTTAGAAGCACTTTTTTTTTTTTGCCTTAGGATAACTTGGAGAGCTTTAAGAATGACTCATTTCTAGAGTCTGCTCCCAAAGCTTCTGATTTCATTTGCCCAGGGCATAGCCTGGGCATCTAGATTTTTAAAATCTCCCCTGGTGACTCTAATGTTCAGTCCAGAATACTGGCTTAGGTTAGTAGTTTTTAAATTGTAATGTGAACTTGAATTAGCTGTAGATCCTATTAAAATACATATGTGATTCAGCAGAGCTGGGAGGGGCTTGGGATTCTGCATTGCTCACAAGCTCCCAAGGAATTCAGACGTTACTGGTGCAGGAAGCACACTTTGAACAGCAGAGGTTTAGACCCTTTACAACCAGACAGCAGTTTGAATCACATCTCTGACACTAAATCGCCATTACCTGGAGCAATAATTAAACCTCTCTGAGCCTTAGTTCTATAATTAGGAGTGGTAATAATTATCCTCATCTTCTAGGTGATTGTGAGAATCAAGACAACCAAACCAGATAATGCCTAAGCAGAGTTTTAGGAGAGGGCAAGCACTCAGGAAGGTTCCTGTTGTGCTGGAAGCCCAGTCTCTTGGAAGTTGTTGCGGGTGGGCCCATCACTTCTTTATTCTATATGTGTGAAAACACACACTTATGCACACAAATATATATATATATATATATATCTCCAAAACATCATAGCCTAGCCTAGCTGAATTTAAACACATTCAGAAACACTAACATTAGCCTGCAGGTCTGCATCATGAAAGAATATCATAGTCAAGCCCAAGGAAAGATCAAAATTTAACTTTGAAATATAGTTTCTACCGAATGCATATCACTCTTACATCATCATAAAGCTGAAAAATTATGAAATTGTTATAAGTAGGGACTCTCTGTGCATATGTATAAACATTTTTAGAGTAGGTACTCAGCAAATATTAGTTGAATGAATGAATAAATAAATAAATTAGGGGACAGGCAAATTTAGACATGTACATATATACATACACATATACATACATATACTCATGTATATATATGTATGCTTGGTGTCTTTCCAGCTGTGAATCGATATACATCTATAATATGCAATACATGTATATGCTTATGCATGTACATTACACAGGTATGTATATTTGCTTGTTTTTTGTTTCTCCAGCCATAAATGAAAACACACATTCATATATAGTATATAGAATGATAGTACTATATCCTGTGTGCTTCCCCATTCGTTGTCTGTCTCCCCAACTATAATCCATCCACTCATTTGCTCTGTCATTGCTAAACACCTATTCTATTACAGGTACTTAGTGGGAAAAAGGCAGGAAGCAGATTACAGATAAATTACACGGTCATAAAAATCTTATGTAAGACATACGCTATCAAAAAGAAACAACAGGGTAAAGAGGATGGACCAGTGTGCTTGTGTGTGTGTGTGTGTGTGTGTGTGTGTGTGTAGGGTAGCCAGGGAAGGTTTTCCCGAACAAATGATACTGATGACTTGGAAGATACCAGGGAGAGGTGCTGATATCTAGGGAAGGAGCTCTCCAGGCCCTGTGAGGTCAGGAAAAAGCCCCAGCCGGGATCCACTGCAAAGTGCTTGCCCTCTTCAGGGAGTAGGGAGGAGGAAAGCGTGAGAGTTGGCAGAAGACAAAGCCAGAGCAGTCTGGAGCTTGGCTTTTTCTCTGAAGGAGACAAGGAACCACTTGAGGGTGTGAACAGAGGTACGGTAGGACCTGATTTAAATTTTATAACAAACAGAATGGATCTGCTGTGTTGAGAAAAGACTGCAGGAGCACAGGGGAGAATCAGGTAGGCCAGCTGGGAGAGCGTAGCCCCCCTTCCACTAGCCCAGAGTTGGAGCAGTGGAAGTAATACAGGGCTATTATATACAGCTGGCCAGGTTGGGTGTGGCACAGCTGGGGGACACACACGGGTGACTTGGACTGGCACCCCTGGTGTTTTGCAGTGCGCAGTATGCACAATGATATGTAGTGACTTTCTCAGAAAGAGGTGGATTCCATGAAGGCAGGCATTTCACTTTGCTTCATGCTCTATTCCTAGTGCTCAGGCAGCATCTGGCACAGAGAAAGTGCCCATAAAAATGTACTGTGTGAATGATATTCCTGCTTTAACCTCCTGCATACTTGGAAGCACAGTTCCTGCAGCTGAGTTAGTAAAGGTTAAAGCATGTTTAGGCAGTTTGGCAAATATCTCCATTTTTCCTTGATGGCCACTTTGAGTGCCCTGGCATGAAAATCCCTTTGCACTTCAAAACACAGTCATTTTATGTCATTGGTGCAAACCAGCTTTTAACACTGTTCTTTGCAAAGAAGAAGACATCAATTTTATTATATTTTGTCTTCCCACTCCTCCCAAGCATCACAGCTGAGTCACCTCTCACTCGAAGATCTGTTCGGGCTGCAATTAAAGTTAAATCACCTCTGGGACCAGAACAGTCTCATCTTTATTTACAGGACCTGCAAATCAAGCAGCTCCCCCTTAATTTTAACAACTCCTTCAGAGGCAAAAACCTCTTCTCCAAGAGAACAGGTGGGGAAGTGATAAAGGATGGTCACAGCACATTTTCTTCCTTCAGGGATGAAAAAGAGACCCATTTGGGAGAGGAGAGCCCATATTGCGCCATGGCAGTAGACACCTCACACACTCTGTGTGATGCTTTTGTCAGTTGCATACATGACCTTGAGCACGTCATGGAATTTGCTGAACTCTAGTGACTTCATCAACAACAAAAAAAGAGAGAATAATGCTTGGTCAAAAGAACTGTAAGAATTAAGAAGTTGCATATGAGAAAGTTTTTATATTTTGTTTTGTTTGAAACCCTTCTCAGTGTTTATGATTGTGCTAAAATGTCTTGAGTTCCACACGTGTCTCTCTACTCCTATCTCTCCTTCTCTATTCATTAAATTCATACAATGTTTATTACTAAACATCTATCATGTGCTGGGTGCTGAGTCCTATAGTAGAGAATATGGTACGTAGTTTCTACTTTCAAGCTAATGGGAAAGATCACACACATAATGATATGGTAACCACTGTGCTACACTCTAGGCAGGAAAAATGTTGGGAGTGTGGCTGGGGATATAGCTCAGTTGCATAAGCTCCTGCCTGGCAAATACAAGGTCCTGAGTTTGATTCCCAGTACCAAAAAAAAAAAAAAAAAAAAAAAAAAAAAAAAAAAAAAAAAAAAAAAATGGCAGTTATGAGAATCTATAATACAGGGACCAAGGAGGACTGAAGGATCAGGGAATCCTCTCTTGGAAAAATGGTACCAGAGACAGAAAGGACGGCTGAAGATTTGCCAGATGATGGGAATGAATAGTCTTTCATTGGATGGATCAGCATGTGCAAAAATCTGAAGATGAGAGAAAACAGAAGGCTGGTTGGCGGGACTGCTGCAAGTGGAAGGAGAGGTAAGAAAAAAAAAAAGCAGAAACATAGGCACTGGAGAGATCAGGTAGGCAAATAAGGCTGTTAGAATAGTAGTGAAATAATGTTGCTCTTCGCAAGAGATCCTGATCAAGCATCTAGTAGTAATAACACTGAACCAAGCAAGTCCCAAAGTGAACAAACAAAACACCACTAAATAACCCTGGTTTAACTTCCTTGCATCGTCAGAAACTTATTCTGTAAGAGGTCCAGGCTGATGTATGTCTTAAGTCAATTTGTCAACTTCTAACTTGATGTATGTTCAAGGATCTCCCTCTATGAGGTTAGAAAATGAGATTATTTCTTGCTCTTCTGACTTTGGAAGGAAAGGTGAGGGAACACAAGTAGGGAAAGGTACTTTCCAGTTCTGTTGGGTGGGTAAACAGAACTCCCAGCCAGAGAAAGCCAGTGCTGTATGTAGTTCTCGCCTTTAATCATATTCTTTGGATAACAGTCCTCTGGAAATGCCTATCAATCACTTTGTGACATTATTCTAATAAACAAAATGTCCCCCTAGCTGAGCCCCAGCAAACAGAAGGCTTTGCCCTCCAGGGGACTGGTGGCCTCCTCTTGTTACCATGAAAAGCTCATTACCAAGCTCAGGCAATCACATTTACATTGCTAATTGAAGAAGAAAGCTACAGTAAGCACTAGAGTGAGAATTATTGGGCAATATCAAGGAAAAACTTCCATTTCCCCTGGGGGTGTCGTGTTGGCAGCCATAAAGGGCTGCTGTGCCTGATGCTAATAAAACAGAAGCTTAAAATGGTCACTGAAGGAAATCAGGAGTCTCTAGAGATTCTCAGTGATTACCTCTGATATGGAACTTGGGCCATTTCAAGACAATGGGACTTGGTTGAAGTGGGGCAGGGTGGCAAACAGGACTCATATCTTGGATGGGTTCTCATGGGACCAGTGGAGATGCTTAACCCAAATTGGTTGGTTCACTCTTAATCAGATGACTAATTGGGCTCAGGAAATTGCAGGAGTTCCCCTACATTTTCACCATAGCTGTGATTTGACCTACGATCCACTTCTAAAACCACTTCTCTGTCTCCAAATGACATGGATCCAAACCTTGTCTCACATGTTGATTACAGAGTGTGCATGCATTTTGATGAATGCTCCTTGTACCACACCAGATAAAGGGCCCAATGCAAAGTCTTTAGTGTGAGCATGTTTGAAAAATCTTAGTTGGCATTGAGGGAGTATTCGTCCATCTTTCATTGTTATAACAAAATGCCTCAGGCTGGGTAACTTGTATAGATAAAAAGTTTATTTAGTTCACAGTTCTGAAGGTCCAAGAGCATGACACCAGCTCTCTGGTGAGGGTCTTCTTCTTATATCTCCATATGGCAGATGGCGTCAAGGAAGGAGCACATGGTGAGGGAGAAAAAACAGAAGGTGAGAGCAGCCAGTCTCCTTCTATAACGATCCTCTCTTGCAGGAACAAATCCTAGAGACGAACATGGTTCTGGTGGGTTCCCAGTGACACAATTACTTTGCACTAAGCCCTGCCTTTTAAAAGTCCTACCATCTCTTAGCACCATCACATTGAGGACCTAGCTTCCGAGACATGAATCTTTGGGGACACCCTCCAAGTAAGTCCAAACCATAGCAAGAAACAGTCCCAATCTTGCGCTGCAATTAAGTTTTTGTATTTTGAATAATGTGGATTGTGAGGATTTTCTTTAGCCATTGAAATTAAGTTGGGCTTCACAGACAGCAAAGGGTTAATTGGAAGTAGCCCAGGTGCAGACTTTTGAAGAGAAGGGAGGAAAAGAGCATACCTGTAGCCTCTAGCTTCATTTTAACTTGATGGGTCTCTTCTCCTTTAATTAGCATTGAAATATGGGGATGTTCAAACACAAGTAAAAACACTGAGAAACCAGGATGGAGTCACTTGTGTCATTATCACCCAGCTTCAACAATGATCAACTCATGGCGCCCCCCCCCTCCACATATTCCTCCCTTCCTTGAGAATACTTTGAAGCTAATCCAAGATCTAATGTTATTTCATTAATAAAATACTTCAGCAAGACTCTCCAAATGTACCCATATTTGACCATTGCACAATAATGTATGGAAATACCACACTGGACTCACTAATATGCATAATGAAAATTAAAAAATACATTATAAACTAAAAATTTTTATTAAAAAATCACATTGAAAGTACAATTTTAGAAATAACAATATCAGCATCAAGTCCTGAAATAAGCAATAATTTCTTACTTTTATCAAATATTCCAGCCATTGTTCAAATGTTTCCTCTTGCATCATGATTTTTTACAATGTAATTATTTGCTTTAAATGAAGACAGATTCATTTTCCTTATTATTTTAAAAATTTATATACAGTAATGTTGACTGTTCAGTTCTATGAATAGCATATGTGTAATTAGGTTTACATAGCCACCACCTTATTCAGTATACAGAACAATTTCACCACTAAAATTCCCTCATCCTGAAACAGAACAGACTCCTTCATGAATACAGGAGATGGAAGCATTCTCAGGCCTTAATCCATACTGCATTACCCACTAAAAGGGAAAGCATGTTTTTTCCCATCCTTTCTTGCTAACAACGAATGAAATATACCCTTGCCTTATTCCCCTACTCATATCTCCTTAGAACCAGGTACCCTTCCCTGGGGGGAGCACCAGGATATCTCCAAGGATGAGAATTATTGCTAACCCACGTGCATAATTAGAAGATATTGCTCTAAAAATGTTAGAGAAGTCTCAAAAACTACCATGCACATGACCCAAAGGAAAGTTACCGAACTTGCCCACCCATCTGATGACACCTGTAATACCTAATCACATTCTTTCGTTAATAGGCCAGTCTTATTTTTGTCCCTCAAAGCTGTACCCCACTTCAACTCTTCTTCTCCTCAAATTGAAGTCTTTTTGCCATTTTTTCTTCTTTGTCAATTAGAGGTTTGCCTATAAATTTGTACTGTTACTTTGCTTGTAATTTCCATTACCACTGAAACAAGTTTCCACTCACATCCTGTATCAGCCAAGACCTGTTGTGGTCAGCCCTCGACCTTCTCCACAGGGTTTTTTTTTATTTTTATTTTTTGTACTGGGAATCAAACTCAGGACCTGTGGTTGCCAGGCAGGTGCTTATGGCACTGAGCTATATCCCCAGCCCCTACCTTCTCCTAACCCCTAAAAACTCCTCTATTCTCTATTGCCACAGATTGCTGTTCCAGAATGTAATGTGAATGGAATCACACAGAATGTAGCCCTATAAACATCAGCTCAATCCAGTTGCAGAACATTTCTATTATTTTGGAATGTTCTCTCATATTCTTGTCACTTAAAGAAAAGTTTGGAAACCACTAGGATCAAACCTCATTTGCTATTGATTTTTTGAAAGCGAGTAAAATCTCCTCCCATTTTGGAAATCCTCAATTTCACAAGCAGGGCAAAAAGCCTAGTGGATTTCCAAATAAAGTAGCACCACAGAGGATTCTGGACAGAGGGCAGGGAGGTGAGAAGGTGTGTGCGCAGCTCATTGCAGAAGGAAGTTTTTCTCCTGCCTTGGGCAGACAGGCCTCCTGGCAGAACTGTAGCCAGTCATCCAGACTGCAGCTCTCCAGGAGCGCTGGCATTCTGTGAGCTTGGCAACAAAACAAACACAGTCAGAGACAGCAAGCATATTTCTTAAAAGTCAACTTGATCTACCTCCTGGAGGGGAGGCTGCCTGTCCACGTGCCAGTCACATTAAGTAGTTGATTTCCTGCCAGCAGTCAGTGCAAAAGGAAACCCACATGAGCTATGAGGGTACCCTACCTGCCAACCTGAGAAGGGAAGAGTATGCTAAAGTATGCTCCTCTACCTAAAATGCACATAGCCTGGGTCCTCCTTGAAAACAATCCCTCTCTTACTTGTCAGGACAAATGTAAATTTAGAAGAAGAAGAAGCTATTGACTTACTTCATTTTTCCATGCATGGAACTTCTCCAGGTGTGCTCAGGTTGGGAAGCCATGTGTGTGGGTTGGTACATCTTGGGAAAACATTGCTGGTCTAATGTTTCTTGGCCAGTTTAAAAGCAAATGGTTGCCCCTGGAAACAGCTATCAGTTTGGAAATAGTAAGTTATGAATATGCTCATGTTTGCATTTATGGAAAAGTTTCTTGCCTTTAATAAGAGTAGATAATGTATGGTTGCTGGTATTATAGGGTTTTCAAGTCCACAACAAACCCCTTAAGATAGGAAACACCGATGTTTGAGTACATCACTGAGCATTTTCAATAGTAACATATCACACACAATTAGCCCAGAAGAATAAACAAAAAAGAAAAATCGCTTTCTAGTTCAAGTTTCAAAATCTGAACCACAAAATGCCACTGACGACCAGCGTGGGTAGGTGTTCACTTTTCTTTTCTTCTCAGTTTGTTACCGACATCTCAACAGGGTCAAGTCCTTTATTATTCATACAAAAGCCTGCCCTTTGTAGTTTCTGCAGAATTGAACCCCTCACTTTTGACTTCTTCTTTAGAACCATTTGCCTCTCTTGGCTGACCTCACCATTCTGCCTCTTCACTTCTCAATTTATAAATGGGATGTCAGTAGCTCAGTCAAAACTGCTTCTGTTGAAGATAAGGCTAAGGATGTGTGGTTGGGTGGAAGACAGTGGCCTTGAAATCTTATGCTTAGCACATCTATAGTACTGCGCAATTAAGCCATTTGTACTACATCCTGGCACTCCTATGGTTCATGTGCTTGCATTGTTATGTTAAAAATTTTTTAATCCATTTCTTACCTTGAATTGCATTACCAAGTGACTCCCCCCACTTCATTTGTTAAGTATCTTTGGGATGTCCAGGACCCAGGAGAAGGAGTAAGGAGAAGAAAATTACCCATGTACTACATTAACATTAGCCAAACATAGGAAATAGGCTTCATGACTTTAAAATTACAAAAGCACAAGGATTTTTAAATACAATTTTTAAAAACAACTTAGAGTCAGTTAAAAATTATGGGTTTATTGTGCTTCTATTATTTTGCAATGATAGTGTCTCTGGATGCAAGGCCCTGGAACTTACTTTATCAGGTTCACCAGGAGATTCTTACAAGATTTAGAAATGACAGCTGTAGAGAGCTTACCTGCTTCCCAAACGAGAAAGAAGATAAGTACTTTTTCCAAGGAATGGCTTAAAAGAAGGTACGTTGAGCAATGAGTGAGAGTAATAATATTTCCCCAAAGACTTGGTAGGGAAAGAGAAGCCGATTACAATGGGAGAAGAGAGAAATGCTGCATTAGCAACAAAATGTAGATAATGAATTAGTTATTTAAGAGCATTAAATTGTTTAATGCTAGATTGAGAATTTTGGAAGCAAGGAAATTCATTCATCTTAAAATGAAAAGCTAGGGAAACAGTATTCAGACCAATGAAAATTTTTCAAAGGGGCAAAAATAATAAGAAGGCATTTTTCAGTGAGCCAAAGTAGGGCATTATATATGTCGCTTCTGGCAGCAGAAACATTTCTGGAGGTTTTGAGCCTTAATTCTTTCCAACTTTAGTCTCTGTGCATACAGAAATCTCAGTGAGTTTTTACAAGATAGACCTTGACTTCTAGTACTCTCTGGGGTTCCAGAGAAAGAAAGTTCTTCCATTAATCAAAGTGGGAAGTCATCATTTTATCAATTATTCATTAATTTATTCCACAGACATTTATTGAATTTCTACCACACATTAAGTACAATGCTAGACTCCTGATAACTGACCCCATACTCAGATTCAGCCATTGAACATTGACTGTTTTCCTGTTTTCATGGATCAGAGATGCAGGAGTATCTTAGCTATGATTTTCCGACTCAGGGTCTCTCATGAGATTGAAGTCAAGACTTTGGCTGACAATGCGGTCATCTGAAGGCTCGATGTGGGTTGGGGAGCTGATTTCCAGGACAGCTGTGGGTGGGAGGACTCAGTTCCTTGCTGCATGAATCTCTCCATAGGGCAGTTGGAGGGTCAATTCAAGAAGACTTTTCTCAGGTTGACTGATTCAAGAAAGACCACAGGGGAAGTTGTAATGCCTTTCAACCTAATCTTAAAAGCAATGCAATGTGATTTCTATCTCTTAGAAGAGAGTAACTAAGTCTAGTCCATACACAAGGGAAGGAGAATAAGACCTATCTTTTCTTTTTATTTGAAAGAGAGTAGTAAAAAAAAAAGAACAATAGAAACATGCCAACATCACAGACATAAACAAAACAAAGCAAGAACATTAAAAGTGATACAAGGTTTCAAAACAAAATGATAGGAATTAACAGTGGTTGTTATATTACATATTGTTATCTTCAACTATGTTGCTCAGATTACCAGATGTAAGAATGGAAGGTTGATTAAACCATTAAAGAGAATAAAAAATAATTATTAAATAAATATTAGAGATAATACAGAGTTTCACTAGACAAGATGGTAGGAATTCACCAATGGTTGTTCCATTGCATACTGTTGTCTTCTAATCAGTTGCTCAGACTACCAGATATAAGCATGCAAAATTGGTCAAAATATTAAAAATTTTAAGAACTAACTGCTTCTTTCAGTATACCATCAGACATCAGCAATACAGTTATCCCAGCTATCCTTCTGTCTCTCTCTCTCCATATCTATATCTATATATCTGTATGTATGTATGTATCTATCTATATTGCCTTCCTTCATTCTTTCTTTTTCTTTTTTCCCTCATCTCAGTTGTTCCTTCCTTTGAGCAATTTCTTCCCCTTTCCTATCACCTATTGTACATTTTGAGTTTTACTTTTTCAAGTTCCTATATCAGGGAGACAATATGATGCTTACACATGTGGGTCCTATTTATTTCACTTATGAGTATGGTCTCTAGTTGCATCCATTTACCTACAAAAACCCTGAGTTTATCTTTTTTATAGCTGAGTAATACTCCATTGTATAAAAATACCGCATCTTTTTATCCATTCCTCAGTTGATGGGCATTTGGGTTGTTTCCAAGATTTAGCTATAAGAAATTGTGTGCTATAAAGATGGGTGTACATATATTGCTGTGGTATGATATTATTAATTTTTCTGGGAAAATACCCAGACAGGGAATAGCTGAGTTAAATGAGACCTCTAATCCTAGTTTTGTGAGCAATCTCCAAACTGATTTCCACAGCGGTTTCACCATCTACACTCCCACCAACAGTGGAGTGGGGCTCCTTTTTCCTCCACAGCCCCTCCAGCAGTTGTCATTGGTTGATTTCTTGATAATGACCATTCTTTCTGGAGTGAGATGGAATCTCAGTGTTGTTTTAAATTGCATTTCTCAAATTACTAATAACGTGGAGCATTTTTCATGTATTTATTTGCCATTTGTATTTCTTCATCTGACTAGTACATATTCATCTCAGATGCCCATTTTTTGATTGGGTCTTTGAATTTGGGGGGCCTGATTTTTTTTAATTCTTCATATGTTTTAGATCAAAGTCTTTTGTCTGAGGGGAATTTGACTAATATTTTTTCCCAATTCATGGGTTTTCTTTTTACTCTATCAGTGATTATTTTTAATGTGCAGAAACTTTTCAGATGAGATGTCCATTGTTGATTCTTTGAAGTATTTCCTGTGCAGTTTGGTTTTTGTTCATGAACCCTCTTCCTACCCCTATGTCTTCAAGATTTTTACCTACTTTCACTTCCAATAGATTTAATGTTTCTGTTTTAATATTTAGATCTTTGATCCATTTTGACTTTAGTTTAGGGCGTGGTGAAAGACATAGTTCTAGTTTTAGTCTTCAGCATGCAGAAAGCCAGTTTTTCCAGCATCATTTTTTAAAGAGGCTATCTTTCTTCCAATGAACATGTTTGGCTCCTTTGTCAAAGATAAAGTAAGTCCTATCATTTTAAGGGAGGCATATCAAAGAACTTGTGAACAACTTTTTATAGTTCCACACATCTCACTTTGTCCAAAATATTGTTACTTGAGTTGTGAATAGATTCAAATGCATCTTTAAGAATAATGTATAAGAAAGTTGACCTAACCATCTCAGATATTCATTTTATAATTATTTTCATAATTAATTTTATGATTATTATAAAGTTATAGTTGCCCATGTTCAAATGTGACCAATGTTTACAGTACAATAACTGGGGAAGAGGTAGGTTTTAGGAACAACATCATATCTAGGTCTTACCTCCAGAAATTCTGGCTCAAGAGATCTTGTACTGGGTAGATATGTTGGTAATTTTTAAAAGTTCTCTAAATAATGAATCATTGACCCAATAAATTAAAAAACTTGATTCATTAACCTTTAAGCATTTGGCTACTGGATGCCATTTTAGTCTTTATTTAACTGCATAATGTAGTGAGCTCCTCAAGTATTTTTGGTGGCTTTTGTCACCATTCATCCATTATTATTCATTTTATACATATTCTGGTTTAGTCTTCTTATGTGTTTTGGATTCAGTTCCTTAACTATATTAGAGTTTGACATATTGATATTCCTTACAGCTTCATCATGCATTCACACATCTAGAGGAATAATCTTAACTCCAACAAAATTGGCTTGAAGCATGTGTGTGCTATGTGAAAATGTCAGGAATGCTATAATTACATTTTATCAGGTGAAGTTTAACATTTTAATAGGCAGTGTCTAAGACTGATTTGACAGGGTGTTTTTGGATGGTGAAATGGATGCTCAAAATAAGAAAACACCACTCAGAAGCTAAGTGAATCACTTCTGCCAGACAAGTTGGATTGAGTTTATTCTGAAGGGCTTGCACAATTTTTTGAAGTGTTGTCCTCTTTCAATGTATATTCATTACATCTGATTTGGAAGGTTGAAAAAATAACTCTTCTGTGACTTGTTAATCATTAAAGAAGAAGAGTGAAAAGTTGGACAAGTTCCAGTAGTATTTACCTTAGCATTTATCTTATCCCATTAAGAGTATAATTTACTAAAATAGTAAGAGTATAAGCAACTTCATCAGTTACATAGTTCCATGTGTCCCTTTGTGTGTTGAGACATAACACCAACCAAATTGGATGAATGGGTTCATTATAGCCACACTACTTATTATCATTATTCTCTCATAGGAGGGAATTTAATTTACTTGGCTTATTATTGTGAGCAGTCACAATTTCGTTGCCTTGAGTTAGGTCTTTGATTGGAAGCATAATTTTGCACATTAGCTGATAAATAGATGTATTGGGCATTTTACATATGAGAATAGTACTGTCAGTTCTTTCATGAAATCTTGATTTCTTTTTAATCTCAAAGAAAGATTGATATTTTCCATGTAATGTTAAAATGAATCTCCGTGACATGGTACTCTAAGTAAAAGACCCCAAAAACTCCACTGAAAGACTTCTACAGTTAATAATCAAATTCAATAGCATAGCTGGATACAAGGTCAATATTCAAAAATCAATAGCATTCCTGTACAAAAAGAGAAAACTCACTGAGAGAGAAATTAAGGAAACCACACCTTCACAATAGCATCCAAAAAGAAAAAAAAAGAAAAAAAGAGAAAAACTTAGGAATCAATCTAACAAAGAAAATAAAAGATCTATACATCAAAAATTATGGCACTCTGAAAAAAGAGATCAAAGAGGATATCAGAAAATGGAAAGACATCCCTTGTTCATGAATAGGAAGAACCAACATTGTGAAAATGGCCATACTCCCAACATTGCCACACAGATTTAATGCAGTCATGATCAAAATACCATTAGTATAACACACAGCTCTAGAGAAGACATTCCTAAAATTCATCTGGACCCAGAAGAAACCTAGAATAGCATAGGCAGTCTTGGGCAATAAATGCAAGGCAGGAGGTATCACAATCTATGACTTGAGATTATACTACAAAGCTACTGTGATAAAACCTGCATAGTACTGGCAAAAAAGCAGACTGGAGGATCAGTGGAACAGATTAGGAGATACAGATACAGCTACAAATACAATCAGCCACCTTATTTTTTACAAAGGGCCAAACATGTTCAAAGGAAGAAAGATAGCCTCTTTAATAAATGGTGCTGGAAAAACTGGCTTTCCACATGCTGATGACTAAAACTAGACCCATGGCTTTCACCACGCCCTAAACTAAAGTCAAAGTGGATCAAAGATCTACATATTAAAACAGAAACACTAAATCTATTGGAAGAGAAAGCAGGTGCAAATCTTAAAGACACAGGGGTAGGCATCAGTGGATGCATACTGTGGATATCAGTATAGGGATTCCTTAGAAAACTAGGATTAGAGGTCTCATTTGATCCCACTGTAGCCCTTTGAGAATTCCAAGAAAAATTGAAAACATCATACCACAGTGGTATATATGCATCCATGTTTATAGCTGCACAATTTTTAATAGCTAAATCTTGGAAACAACTCACACACCCATCAACTGAGGAATGGATAAAGAAAATGTGGTTTTATATAATGGAGTTTTGTATAATTTTTATATATGTGGTTTTATATAATTTTTATATAATGGAGTACTACTGAGCTGTAAAGATGGATAAACTCCAGGATTTTATAGGTAAATAAGTGCAACTAGAGACCATACGCATAAGTGAAATAAATCAAACTCTCATGTGTAAACATCATTTTGGCTGTCTGTGCAAAAAACTGAAAAAGTAAAAAAGACCCAAAATCTAAAATAGATATTGAAAAAGGGGGAAAAAAAAACTGTTCAAAAAGAAAGAATAACTGGGATGGCTAAAAGGAGAAAAGAAGAAGGGGAAAAAAATATATGTACAAAGATAGATAAGATAGTTACACTATCGGCTTCTTTTATTTCATTGAAAAAAATCGGTTTGTGCTTATATTGTTTGATCAGTTCTGCATGCCTATATCTTGTAATCTGAGCAACTACCTTGAAGATAACAGTACGCAATATATTAACCATTGCTAATCTCCTAGTATCTTATTTTGAAATTTTGTATTGCTAGTTTTCTTTAAAATAAAATAAAAGCAATAAATAAAATGAATCTCCCTTTGAATAAGGCTAAAACATCTGCCAAACTGGGACTGCCAGGTTTGACTTAACCAATCTAATTAACAACTTCTTTCTTTCTATGCATAGCACATTAGGGAAATAGAGGTTAAGGGACTAGAGGTAGAAGTGTGACCTCAAGTCCCCACTTGGTAGTTTATTATGTATGATCCTCATATAAATTAATAAGGATTAAATCAGTGCATGCTTTTTGTTTCTGTTAGTCTTACCTATTTCTTCCCTACACTGTTCACTTGCTGCAGCTCCTGTTTCCTTTGGGAAGCTTTCAAATCATAATGCCCAACCCTCCACATGCATGGGAATTTACTCAAAGAAATTCAAGCAGTATGCTATTTTTTTTTTTTTTTACTTTTTTTTTGGTTTTTCTCCGGTACCGGGAACCAAACTCACGACCTTGTGCTTGCCAGGCAGGCGCTTTGCCGCTGAGCTAAATCCCCAGCCCCCCAAGCAGTATGCTATTAATGGAAATTTGGTTAAGCACTTTAGAGACACTATTCCATTGTCTTACATGGCTTACATGGTTACTGTTGAGAAGTCTTTAAATATTGTTAGCATAGCTTTTAAAAATAATGTTTCTTTTTGTGGCTGTTTTTAAAACTTTCTCATTGCTATTATATTTTACAAGCATTACTATGTTAGCTCCAGTATTTGTGTATTTTTTTGTTTTTTTAAATTTTTTTTGCTTTATGTATTATCGCTACTTGACATTCATAGAGTTTCTGAATCTGTGGTTTGGTTTTAAGTCAGTTTAGAAAATTCTCTTCAAAAATTGCTTATATCCTCCCCTACTAGTCTCAGTTTTTTTTACTCCCTTGTTGGCACAGAGTTTTTTTCAGAAGCTTTGTATATCTCTTCTGCATTTTGTGCATATCTCATCATTTTATTTATCCCTTTGTTTCATTCTTGGTATATTCTATTGATGGATCCTCAAAAAGGCTAATTCTCTGCTTTTCCATGTCCAGTCTCATGTTTAAATGTTTAGTGAATTCTTAATCTTTTTTCTTCTTTTTCAGTTTAAGAATTTCTACTCAGACAGCTTCTCTGAGACCTGGAACAAGACATGTGGAAAACAGTAACTTAGCAAAGAGAAAAAAAGTAGAGCTCTGGGAATGAAGAATGAACTGATAAGAAAACTAGAAGCTACAGAGAAACTAAGGGAACTACAGATATTGTAGAGAAAATTATAAAGCAGTCTGGACTGCTAATCCCAGGTCCTGGGGATGAGGTGTTGTCTCCACAAACACAAGATATGTTCAGAAAGGTCAGAAGCCCCAAGAAGAAACCACAGGCCAGCCCACTAGCCCAACAAAACACATGGGTAAACTGCAAATAGAGCATGAGGTTTTACTCTGAAAATTATTTCCTCCACATAACAGGATAAAGTTGGAGAATAAATTCACTGCAGTGTCTGCTACACTTAGGGGCAATATAATCAGAAGCAACTGGGGGAAGCGGTTTATTATTTAAAACTGATTTACTCTGGGAATCAGACTTCGGGGTCTCTAGGATCACTTAACACAGTGGTTGTGTGGGAGATGGTCACAAAAGACAGTCACAGAGAAAAGATGGGTAGTCGCAGATCCCCTGGGAAGTTTGAGCAGCAGTGAACCCAGGTTTTGGAGGATAAGGTGTCTCACACTCTGTGGTGAGAAGCAAGGTCAGTGGTGTGGATTTCTGAGGGGCCTGGTTGGAACATGTTGACATTAATTCTACCAGACTGTTTATTCTCATGTGCTGCATACTTTCAGCGTAGAGTTCAAGGGTCTCTTTGCTTTTCTCATCTGACATTGTGATCAGGGATATGCTTCAGCTTCTACAGCTATCACATCCTGGGGTGTCTGGGCAGAGGGGTCTGTGGAGCAAAGGAGGCACCTCATGAGCCTACAGGCCATAAAGCCAGTCAAAGATAGCAGTCATTTGGATGCATAGAAGTGCAAAAACACTAAGAGCCCCCGAGTGACTATAACCCTCAGGCGGGCACCGAACTATTGGCTGAAACACCTAGCAGGGATAGTGGGATATGGACTGCAAGTGAAAGGAGAAAAAAATATACCTCATTCAACTAGAGCCCAAAAGCAAGCAGGAGTAGGTAACTTATTTTCAGACACAGCTAACTTCAAGCCAGAATTTATCAGAAGACCAGAAGATAGCCATTATACAGATATAGAGAACAATTCAACAGGAAGAGGTAACAATTATAAATCTCTATGCTATGAATGTCTGCATACTGAACAAAGATTACTGGACTTCAAAGCACAAATAGACATCAATACAATCACAGTGGGGGACTTCAATACTCCACTCTCATAGGTCAACCAGTCAAAAAAGCACCAAAGAAACAGAGCTAAACACACCATTGAACAAAGGACTTAATCAACCAATTATTTCCTATATCTACCAAATATTTCCCCCAACGACCACAGAAGGCACCTTTTTCTCAATAACATAGGGGACTTTTTTCCAAAATAGGCCATATCAGAGGTCATAAAGCATGCTTAAATAACTACAAAAGATTGAAGTAGTGCCCTACATTCTATTGGATCATAGTGGAATGAAGCTAGAAATCAATAGCAAAATAAGCCACAGAATCTACACAAACACGTGGAAATTAAAAATACAATATTGTGTAATCAATGGTTAACAGAAAAAATCGGAAAAGGTATCAAAAAAGTTTCTGGAATCAAATGATAATGGAAATACAACATACAAAACCTAGGGGAAACAATGAAAGCCATTCTAACAGGGAAGTTAATAGCTGTAAATGGGCACATAAAAAGACTAGAGAAATCCCAAATAAACAACTTAATCATGCATCTCAGGATCCTTGAAAGACAAGAACATTTCACATCTGAAACTAATAGAGGAAATGATTATGAAGATTGGAGCAAAAATTAATGAAGTTGAGGTAAAAAACCACAAAGGATCAATGATTCAGAGTTGGTTCTTTGAAAGGAAGGGAAGGGGAGCTGGGGATGCCGAAGATGGGAGTGAGGGGAGGGGAAGTAAAAAGGATTGTACGTGTGTGTACATATTTCCCCGCGAAGGACGCATTTACTATGTATTAGGAACATATACTAATAACAATTGAGAAAAAAGGATTTCCATTGAGTTATTTGAGATAGATCATAGTTTTGTTATTCCCCATCCTTCTACTCATTTTCTTAAAAATGTTGAAGTTTTAAAAAAATCCTTGTTTTCCTCCTTTCCCATCTCTTTTTAAACTTTTTAAACTGTCAGACAAATGTAGAAATATCACAGAAGCTGGATGATGTTATTTTCCTCTAGAAAGGACTATTAAAATAATTAGTTGGGAGGGCATAAGGGTGAGCTGGTTTCAGCCCCTTGGATTGCTACATAAGCAAACTAAAATCAGGTCAGGATAAACAGTAAAATAAATTTAATCTTTTATTTTATGGAAAAAATAAAGTAAAAGTTCAAAACAATATAATAGAATAACAATAATTAGTACATTGTATAGTGTTATCTTTAAAATAGTTAATCAGAGTACAAGATATGAGCATAAAAATTAGAATTTAGAAATTGCCAACTAACTTTTGACTGGGGACTTGCCCATGGAATGATCTAAATAAGACTACTACTCCACTTTAACCAAATACTCTCTCCAGCTTGCTTTCATATTTACTCCATAGAAAGCCCCATTAGCAATGCCCCAAACTGCGTGCAGTCTGGCACTGTCTAATTAATGTATTATCTTTTGTTCAAATAAGATCTTTCAAATTTTAATGTGCTTCTCAGATGAAGAAATACAATTGGCAAATAAATATATGAAAAAATGCTCAGCATCATTGGTCATTTGAGAGATGCAAATTAAAACAACACTGAGATTTTATCTCACTCCAGAAAGAGTGGCTATCATCAAGAAATCAACCAGTAAGAAATGCTGGAGGGGCTATGGGGAAAGAGGAACGCTTCTCCACTGTTGGTGGGAGTGTAGCCTGGTGCAACCTCTGTGAAAATCCGTGTGGAGAGTCCTAGGATTAGAGGTCCCACTCTACCCAGCTATTGCCGTTCTGAGTATTTCCCCAGAAGAATTAAAAACATCATAGCACAGCAATATATGTATGCTCATGTTTATAACAGCATAATCTGTAATAGCTAAATCTTGGAAACAACCCAAATGCCAACCAATCAAAGAATGAGTAAAAACGATGTGGTGTTTTTATACAATGGAATACTACTCAACCTACTACTCATAAAGAATACTACTCATAAAGAAGGATAAGCTTGAGACTTTTATAGGTAAGTGTATGCACTGAGAGACCATATTCATAAGTGAAATGAATCAGACTCACATGTGTAAACATCATATTGTCTCCCTGGTATGAGAAATTGAAAGCACAAACAAGGTCTGAAATGTATAATAGATATTGTGAAATGGGAAGAAATTGTTCAAAAAAGAGAAAGGAACTAGAATAGGGGAAAGGAGAAAGGAAGGAAGGGAAAAGTAAAAGAACCACAAAATATAAGATGCGATACTACTAGTTTCTTTCTCTTCATTCTTTGAAAAGAAAGGTTTGTGCTAATATTGTTTGGAGAATGTTTTATGCCCATAATTTGTACTCTGATTAACAACTTTAAAGATAACAATACTCAATGTATTAACTATTGTTATTCTTCTATGAGTTCATTATGAAGTTTTATTTTACTTTTTTCCATAAAATAAAAATATTTAACGTGATTAAATTTATCTATTCACAGGACATGCTTTTGATTATGAAAGACAGATTCCCATTACCCAATATGAGATTCATCTGAATGGAAGCTGGGTTTTTGTAGGAGGTGACTGATATTTACGTCTCCCATAATTTGACAATGGAGCCCTTCAGAGCCCTAATGAAAACCTTGAGATATTTATCAAAGCCTCTTATTTTTGGATGGATAATAACTCCTGGTTTGGTCTCCCCACCATTGTGACATAACTATAAACCTTGCTTAACTTGTCAGAATTTTAATTTCAGCTTTCTACTTGACATTTTGGTCTTTCAGCTAATAGGTATACTCTTGTAAAAGCCTCAAGAGGAAATGCAGGATCCAAATGTAAAGCTTACTCCCATCATATCTATGAACTTGTTCCTCAATTTTCATGTTACAGCAATCATGAATTCTGATTTTAACCAGTATCCTGAGTCATCAACTCCTTTGTTCTTCTAATATTGTCTTCTGAGAATGAATAACTTCTTATTTAACACTTTGGCATGTACTTTGGCATCACTTTCTGATCAGTTTTTTACTTTTCTATTGCTTCCAAATCAATAGATGACTCCAGTGGAAATTGGTACAGAATATTGGGTTTTCCTCACATCCTGGACACCTTAGTAGCTATAAATTATTTTCATTGAGACTGTTGGTCTTGTACAAGCTGGACCATTATTTCTGGAAGCAGTACTCTGTTCTAAAAATTTTAATTTTGATCTGAAGTACAGAAATGGAAGGGTCCATGGTAATTTCCCAAGAACCAATCTGGAGATCTCTTGTGATGGTCTTCTTCTGGGACTTCTTTGGGATCAATTGTTCCTTCCTTCCTTTGAATTTCTTTTCCTTAACCTAGTCTGAGTTTCTGTATCTGTCATGTCTGGCACAGCCCTTGAAACTTCAGAGGGGTTGGTGGAGGATGAAGGAAAATGAGTCAAGATACAGAAAACTGAGGTCATGTGGAGCCTCCTCTCCTTGTGGGAGAGAAAGAACCACCCGACTATGGCAGTGCATTTATTTGTACACTGGGGAGGTTGATCTCAGTTGAAACCCCTTTGACCAACAACTTGTTTGCCTAGCTTGCCTCAGCACCTTTTGTTCTTGGAGCTGAAACAGCTTGTGTCTGTGGCTCTCCTCGGGCACTCCATGTTCTTGCTTTAGCTCCACCTGTGTGATCAATATCCAGCTTCAGCTGCTCCCTATATGTACCTGCAAGCCATAAAGATAAAGCACTACTTAGAATAAGAGGAACCACTCATGTAAGAGCATACTTATATAGCGTCTTGGCTGTGTGTGTATGTGTGTAGTGGCTTAGTGTTTACTAGATTTATTTTTTTAAAAAACTCTGTTCCTAACTTGCTTGGTGAACTTTGGAGGGAAATTGTTTTCATGTCTCATTTATAAAATTTTATGTTTGTACAAGATTATATCTGAAATTCCTTAAGCTTGAAATCTTATGATTTTCATTTGGAGCTGATTAGCCCCGCCTTGGAATTGAATTCACAAACTTGTTTTTTGAAGCTCACAGTCTTACCAATTGTTCTGACTAGTCTACAAAATAGAGTGTTCCTTGTTTAGAAAAGCTACCTATAAACCTTCCTGCATACATAAAGTGACACATAAATGAACAGGAATAATCCTCATTTGAGTAAGATTGTGTGAAAAGTAGACAGGAGGAAATATCACTTCGATGGTGAACATCAATGACTCTATCTGACTTAGATGTCTTTCTGTGACACCTGAAAATGTTCTTTTAGCCTGAACTCTTGGTAAAGGTACCAGAAAACACCTGTTTTCATGTTTTGGAATACCTATGTATAGTCACTTCAGATTACTTTAAACATTCTTTAAAAGCTTATACTTATACAAACAGGCAAGTATATACAGCAACATCTTTGACATTTTATAGGAAAATGTTAATTTCTAAATGGCTCCTTGCTCTGTCAGAACCTATGTGTGTCACTATTGGCTGTGTTGTTTTCAATATCCCTGTTCCTGGTGGACAGTTTAAATTTGAACTGAAGACCTCCTCAAAGGCCCAATTATGAGATACAGTTGTGAATTATCAACAGCCCAGTCTTCAGATTCTCTAAGCTTTAGAATTCACTGTGTAGCTGGAACACACGGCTTTTGCCTTTTGGGGAGAACTGCTTTGACCCTATGATACTCAGTTACTCAATTCCCATCATGACCATAGCCAAAGACACTATCATCTCTCATCTGAAATACTACAGTACCTATATTCTACTCCTTTCTCTGTAATCTTTATATAGTCTCTGTGCATCTGTTATCCTTTAGAAGCTAAGTGATCTTTTCAAAATGAAAGCCAAATTGTGTCATCTACTTGCTTAAAACCCTTAAGCAGCATCTTGTTAGTCTTAGGACAAATGGCTACAGTACCTGACTCTTGCCTATGTCACTATTTTCTTCCACAACACTTTATTTCAGCCTCAGTGTTTCAAATTCACCATAACAGCTTACTTCCATGGGGTGATTTCACATGCCATACTATCTGCGTGGAATACCCTTTCCTACTATGTTTTCCTAGGAGATGTTACCCAGCTTTCAGCTCTTAAGTCAATCCATGCTTCTCCTGGGAAAAAATTTCTTAACTTTCTGTCTAGGTTAAATCATCTTATCACCTTTCATGTTTGTATGTGTCTATTTTACTGCATTTACTCTTACTTCTGTGTTTTGTTGACTGTCTGCTTTTGTCTTTGAGAGGTAAAATATATTAGATTTTACCTATCAAAGCAGAAATTTTGTACATTCCTATGCATTATTGTTTTTGCTCCCAGGAGTACACCATCGTTTCTAGAATAGAATAGGTGCATAAAACAATACATATTTTCTGGATGAATGATAGAAACAAATTACTTAATTTCATTAATTCCATTTTTGTGCAGATGTTTTTCAGAATGTTTCAATGAGACCTCTCTTCTATGAGCTCATAGTGTAGAACATTTTCTATTACTTTAGCACCAGAAATTATCCATCTCATGAATAATTAATTTGTTTCTATTTTGTCTATGGAGGTTGAGAATTAAATAACAGATTGTTTTTTCCTTTTTATTTGGTTTTTAAGCAGATTACAGTGAAATTTAGCATTGAATTCCAGCTGGTTATATTCATTAACAGAAATCCGTTTTATTCAGCCAGTATTTACAGAGCACTTTCAGTGTAGAAAGCCCTTTCCCATACACGGGATATGCAGAACAGGAGTGAGCAAGTCAGACAACATCTTCTCTTAAAGGAGCTTATAGTCTTCTGTAGCTGACAATTAAAGAATCACACATTTGTCCAGACATGGTGGCACACACTTGCCATCCCAGCACTTGGGAGGTGGAGGCAAAAAGATCACAAGTTCGAGCTCAGCCAGGGCAGTTTAGCCAGAACTGTTTCAAAATATAAAATAAAAATGGGTTGAAGATGTGGCTTAGCAAAGGGGCCCCCAGGTTCAATCCCCAGTACCAGAGAAAAAAGTCGTACCTTTGCCTCACAATTGAAATTTTGAGATGTGCTATAGAAAATAAGTCTGTAGAATAAAGGAAGATTATTTCTGCTGAAGGTGATATCTAAGGGATATCTGAAGAAGGATAAATTGTTAGTTAGGAAAGAATGGAGGCAAGAGCATTTTGGGGAAAATCATGGTCAAATATTCTCCAGTGGAAAGGAACATGGTGAATCAAAGACACTAAAATTAGGCCCCTGGGTACGGTCTGAAGAGAGTAAGGAAGCGTGTGGGGGAGACGGGTGTGAAAGGGTAGGCAGAGGCCAGATTGTGCAGCACTGCTTGCAATATGTGTGCAGAAATTTTGAACAATGGATAATTATGGAAGATTTTTTAAGGAAATGGACATGTTTTTACTTTCAAAGAAAACAATTGTTATTAACTGTTATGTAGGGGAAGTGTATACTTGTTTTTCTAACCTTAATATTTCATGCATTCTTCCTTTCACTTCTATAATACTGTCTTTGGCAAGATTTCCTAGAAACTTAGCCCAAGATGGGGATTCTTGTGCAGGTGGCTTACTAAAAGTCCATGCTGAGGATGTGGGAAAAGCAGAGGGAGAGTTCGGCAAGAAGGTATGTGCAAGGTGTGGAGGTGTTGTACTGACCCCAAGATCCCACAGAGAGAATCTCTATCACAGAGTTAATCCCACCAAGGGGCAAGGAAATAAGCAGAGGTCACTATGTCCCATCAGTGGCCAAAGCTCAGCAGCTGTGGGTACATTGCCTGTCCAAGATCTGAGTGGGACACCTAAAATGTCATCACACAAGTATTTTTATTTATTGTTGTCTTTTATGTTGGAAGAGATTTTACTTTTAAACATTTATTTATTTCATTAGTAGTAAATGCATATGGTTAAAACATGTGCAGACTCCAGTTTTCTTCTCCAGAGACAACCACTGTTAAGAACTTTGGAGTAAAGAGAACACAGCTGATGTACACAAAGGAGTCTAATTCACCCATAAAGAAGAATGAAATCATGTAATTTGCAGATAAACGTATGGAACTGGAGGTCATCATGTAAAGGAAAATAAACCAGACTCAAAAAGCAAGTATCACATGTTTTCTTTCAAATGTGGAGTCTAGAAGAGAGAGAGAGAGATGACGTGACAATAAGATGACTATTACAGAAGGGCAAAGAATAAAGGGGAGAGGAGAAAGGCAGAGTACAGTGGAAAAG
The DNA here is from genome assembly GCF_000276665.1 of Chinchilla lanigera. Classification (NCBI taxonomy): domain Eukaryota; kingdom Metazoa; phylum Chordata; class Mammalia; order Rodentia; family Chinchillidae; genus Chinchilla; species Chinchilla lanigera. Next base: position 5,135,809 of record NW_004955442.1, read on the forward strand.
ATGGAAGTATGCTTTGTGTATGTGCCAAAATGAAACCATTATTTCACATAATGCATATGAACTAATGCCTTGATTTTTTCATTCAATTTTCTTTATATGGCTATTCTCTGCATCCTGTGATTCAGGTTGATTTCCTTTCATTCTGTCTTTGGAAAAGGTAGAATTAATGAGCAAATGTATAGTATAATCTACCTTATGCACTTGAAACAGAGTAGAAGGTAGATGACTAGAATGAAGATGTGAGAATCTCATGTCTTGTGAGAATTCACCCGGAGAGCCAGTGCTGGGATCTGGAAATAACACATCCAGTGAGGGGACCATGATTTTCATATAGAACCCTATGAAGTCCAATCAGTGATGGAAGTTGAATCAATTCATTATAGCTGTGGAACTTTGGCTGAAACTCTAGTCATTTCATTTGAATATGGCAAAATTCCCAAGCCCATTTCAGAGCAATTTCAGAGCATTTTATAGGTTATCAAGAGATCTGTTATGACACCAAAGGTTTTCCAAACTTAGGTTCAAACTCCACTGATTTAATGTAAAGCCTAATGATATCCTGCTTTAAAATAAACTAGGCTGAACTACATTTGAGCTCAAAGACACCAACAACACTGCCTTTTATACCTGCATCTTTATCTATGGAGATTTAATTATCTTTTCAAAGACATGATTTAATGGACCCAAAGATTTGCAATTTTTCCTTCTTGGTTGTGTTGCAAAGCAAACAGCTGACATTCTTATAAGATCAAGCTGCTTCAAAAGCTAAAGACAGAATCTTGGCTTCTCTCCTGATGAGGCCTATGCAGCCACAATTCCCAGGCTGCAGACCTCAGCCTGCAGCTGGGTTAGCACAGGGATGGGGTGCTTCCCAGCAGAGCCTCTCTGGGCTCCTTGTTTTCATCCTATCGAGAGGACAGATGTTACATGACCAGCTTCTGTGGGTAAAACACTTAGCCTCAACTTTAATGCAGTTGTGTAATTCCTGTTTGATTCTGTTTGAAGCCATGTGGACAGAGCTTGGATGTCTGCCTTTCCTCCGATAAGGGTATTTCTCCAAGTGGAACCTAATGCCTAGAATTTTAAAATTTAAAATAACTATTAATGGGTAACAATTATGTACACTATTTTATGTTGTCCAGTTTCCACCTTAAAAAGAAGGCACCGTTGAAAGTCTTGAAATAAGCTCTTCAATGCCTGAGAATCCCTAGGGTGAGGTCAGGTGTTTGGTACAATGTAGCAATTGCCACTGATTCAGGTTTATTTCCTTTCATTCTCTCTTTGGAAGAAGTAGAATTGATGGGCAAATGTTAGCTACTTTAACCAACTCTGTGCAGTGGAGGTCCTGAAAGAGATACTTATTATTAGTGAAACTGAAGTTTAAGTTGGCATAATGCCACGTCAATAGATTATACATGTAGATGGATCATTTCTTCTTTTCAGTTTACTTCATTGACAGCCTGCTGGGTGCTGGAACCCATCCAAGGCCTAATGCTTTATAATACTCAACCAAATCCCCGATTCCTATATTTAAAATAGTAATGAGACTGTCATAAGAGTTGTGAGAGATAATTCAAGTAAAACATTTAGCACAATGCTTGGGACACAGTAATCACTCATTCAGTATTATTTTCTTTCTTTTTAAAATGGATGTATTTAATGTATGTAATTTTCATGTACTACACAATATTTAGAAATATATATGGGATTGTTAAATCTAGCTAATTAACAATTGTGTTACCTCACACAGCTCTTATTTTTGTAGCAAAACACTCAGTATTCACTCTCACCATTTTTCAAGAATACAATGTATCTTCATTAACTATAGTCACCCTGCATAGTTTGCTTTCTTTCATTTAACTGTAATTAGGTATCTTTTGACAAACATCTCCCCCCTGACTCCCTTAACCTCTGATAACAACCAGTGTGCTCTAAACTTCCATGCAATCAGCTATTTTAGATTTCACATATAAATGAGGACTTGTAGGATTGTCTTTTGTGTATAGCTTATTTCACTTCACATAAAGTCCTTCTGTTCCATCCATGCTGTCACATATGATAGGACTTCACCCTTTCTGTGGCTGAATAGTACTTTATTGTGCATATGTACCCCATTTTTATCTATTTGTCCATTTATCTGTTGATGAACAATTAGGCTGATTCCATTTCTTGACTATCGTGAATAGTGCTGAGAGCGCATATTTCTCTTCAATGCACTGATTTCATTTCCTTTGGATGTATACAGAGTAGTGGGGTTACTGTGTCATAGAGTAGTTCTATTTTAATTCAACACCACAAGTTCATTTACCATAATTGGATGAGTTTCATCCCAGAGATGCAGGGATGATTCAATATATAGAAACCAATAAATATAATAAAGGAAGCTCTGCCATTTGCAACAACATAGATGAACCCAGAAAACATAATATTAAGTGAAATACTCCATGCACAGAAGGACAAATACATTATGTTCTCACTCATGTGAAAATTCAAATTATTGATCTCATGAGCTTGAGGATAGAATGGTGGTTACTGGAGGCTGGGGAGAGTAGAGGAGAGGGACAATGGGAGAAAGATTGGTCAACAGGTACGAAGTTATATAGAAGAAATAACTAGTCGTGTTCTATTGCATAGTATGGTGATTATGATGAGTGATAATGCATTGTGTATGATTTTTATATAAAAAGCTAAAAAAGTGTTTTAAATGTTTTCACCACAAAGATAAGGTACATGTTGGAGGAGATATGAGTGCTCTAAGAGGAACATTATAACATGTATAGAGATACAGTTTCATTTCTTTAAAAGGAAAAATTTAACCAAATTTAGAGCTTTGACACGTTGGACAAAATGAATGATGGAAATGCATATAAGGAGTAGCCATTGATTTGTTGTCTATACATTTGTTAGAACATTCTTATCTTTTTCTCTGTAGACAAGGTGGCTAGCTGGGTAAGTAACAAGAGTTGTGGATGATCTGGGGAAATTTGATCTGGGGAAATTGATGTGGCAATTTTGTAATTTATTACAAAGTAGTGAATAAACTGACTTTAAATTCCTTTTTCTGATAACGGAATCATCCATACAAAATTCTCTTATGTATGAATATTTTGTCAAGAATAAGACAAGTTGGATTTGGACATTTGATTATGCAAGGACTTAGCTCATTTGGTTTTTAAAAAGGAGAATTGAAGCAATCATTTTTTGAGAACTGACCCGCTCTTTCCAGCAAATACTTCAGAGTAAAACTAAGGAAATATTAATTTACTCCAAAGCCTCAGAGTTAATCAAGACACAGTGAGCTCATACTTGACCCCTTTATTCTTAGGTCATTGCCTGGTGAGCCTCCAGGAACCAAACTTACCAGACGCTATTATTAGGCAATGCCTCTTAGGCATGTATGGGGAAACTTTGATAAGAGAAAGTGTTTTGAGTATTCATAGAAGAGAAAATTAGTAGTGACCTTGGTGCTACCGGATGAAAGTCAAATAAACCAAAGAACAACATCAAAGCAGTGTCTACAAGATGCTGTTTGTTTCATTCTTCATCCAAGGCCTATTTTAATGCAAGCTGGTGTGTATATGCATGTTTTAAAAAAATAATTTCTTTGGATGTCCATTTGTTAAATGGATAAGCTATCCTTGGCTCTTTCAAATGGGAACAGAGGCATATAGTGCTGCCTAATGAATATCAACAAGAAGAGATCCAGGGTGATATTTTACCATCTCCAGTGCCAAGCTCAGAGTGTGCCAGTATTGGGGGTAATTTGGAAGTCGCCATAATAGTGGTGATAAACTGATTTTTCCACATGCCTAATTAAGGCTAATGAAACCTATCAGAATCCTAATCATACTGCCAAGAAATCTGGACATGCCTTCTCTTTTGTCTTAGTGTGATGCAGAAGCCCTCATTATAACTCAATTCTGTTATTTAACCCATGAATACTGTTTATTTTTAGACATTTTGTTTTTTTCTTCTATTCTCAGCTGAGTGGACCTGGTACATGATAAATCTATGAGTCCATAATAGTTACATATTCATGTGGTAGGAGTAGGGCAGTGTAGAGGCCATAAACAAGTACAGGGCTAATAAAATTTAACAATGGAGCACAAATGCCTGCCAGGTTTGTTTTTGTTTTGCTTGTTTTGAATACTTGAGGTTCCAAAGTGAATTCTCTAGGTGATTCTCAGCATGAAACTGTGTTTCAAAAAGTTTAGTGCTGCTGTCATATCTCAAAAGTTGCTATAAATCTTCACTAATTAAACTTTTATGGTATCCCCATAGGTATATACAAAGAGACCAATAGAACAGAAAAGAGATTTTGTGGAAAAGAGGTGGTCTTGCAGACCAGTACAGGAAAGGTACAATATTTGTTATATATATAGAAAAATATGTAATTGTACCCCTACCTTAACTGCACACAAAAATTAATCCCAAGTGCTAAATATCTAAATATAAGAGGGAAGACTATAAATCCGGGTGGGTATTTTCATGAATTTAAGATATGAAAGGTTTTCTTAACAAGACATAAAAAATAAAATCCATAAAGGATATGATTGGTAAGGCATAGAAAAGGCTAAGAGTGTATGCTCATAAAAATGCATCATGTGAAGAGTGAAAAATGAAGAATTTGGTGCTGACTTCCTTTGGTTCTCTTTGGGAATGTTGGTTCATCAAGATCATTCCACACTGTAAAACTCTAGAAAGATACAGAGCTGCAAAGACCTCGCAACTTGCACTGACATCATCTCTTTCATCCGTGCCCCTATAGCTGCTATCAGAGCAATTGTCTGAGAGGACAAATTTAACATGTTGCTAATTCTTGCTTATCCTGAAGAATGTTAAAGGTCTTTTGAATCACTCTGGTTAGAAGCATGTTTGTGGCATCTCTTACATTTGCCAAAATATACAGTTTTTCTAAAGGACTGGAGTTTGTAACTCAAAGCGAGGTGGGGTGTGTGTGTTTGCATGCACAGCGTGCATGTGTGTGTTTGGCAAGTTTAACAAATACTAAAAGTAAGCTTTTAGCCCAGAGTTTAAATGTAGCATATGAGAAAAACAGAAAAATACAGAAGAAATCATAAAAGAAAACATAAATCACAATTTGCCTATCAGCTACAGTCAACTATTATTAGCATTTTATATGTGTTTTCTTCTATGTGTATTGCATTATAGGCACTATATTGAATTGTAATCAACACAATTAAGGAAATAGCACATGCTTCCTTCATATATTGTTACAAATTTAGGGAACAAGTAATTTTTAATGGCAACCCGTGAGATACAACATAGCATAGTAATTAGGATTATAGGTTCCTGGGCCTACAGCCTGATTTGAATCCTGAATCCATTGTTTTCAGCTGGGTAGTTATGGGCAAGACACCGAACATCTTCTGTTTCAGTTAGCCCATCTGTAAAATGGACTAATGACAGTAATTACCTCACAGGGAGGGCCATTATTTGATACTTATAAAATGCTTAGTCTTGTGTTTGGCAAGTGGAAAATGATGGCTGTTATTGTTTTTATTGTTATAAAGGGACAGGTTTCACCATCCTTCAGTGCTTGGGCTTTCCTTGGTATCTTCCTTTTACCATCTGTGCACGAAGAACATGACAGCCTGAATTGGGGGACTCATGCATGTCCCAAAAGGAACTGGACCACACGAGTGAATCAGAGGTCCTCAGAGTTTCAAGGGGGAGATAATTGTCCATCTTTCCACAAATGACTGAAAGACCTTGCTGAGAGGAGGGAGAACTGCTCATAAATTCTCAGTATCTACTCCAAGATGGGCTATCTACAATGGGAATGTCCAGACCGTCTCTTGATACTGGTTTCTCCTCGTGTCGTTGGCCTAGGAACCATTCCATCTAGTATAGGCAGTATCTGCTGTCCAAGATTTTCCCCCATTTTTCCTTCCAAGCATGACTATCAAGGAAGATGGCAGCCTTGATGGCCTACTCTTTTCTTCCCAGCCAACTATTGTTGCATAAACTTTGTCAGTCAAGTTTCTCCCAAAACTTTTTTTGTGGTTATTGAAGCTTATTTTGGAAGTTAAAAAGGCTGAATTCTGACCTTTTTTCCCCCCATTTTTCCCATAACAATCTCAATTTCTTTTGAATGCCTCTGATTAACTTGGAGAGGGGTCATGTATAATGGAGCACAGAAAGAAAGCTCAAAGATTAATATTTCAAGATATTTCATCATAAATGAATGTATCATAATTTACTTAATCACTCTCATTGATGGACATTTAGATTTTTTCCAATTTTTAGTTATTAAAATGACATTGTGATTAACACTGCTGAAAAACTCTTTCATATTTTGGACGATTTAGACAGCATTACCAGAAATGGAAATTCTGGATCAAACAATACAAAAGATAATAAATACTTTAAAAATTTTCTTTCTTATGTTATATATAAATTGTACTGCTCTATGGAGTGGTAGAAAATTAACATAAGAACAGGGCGATATTTTTAAAAATGTTGCCACATATTTAACTGCCTAGATGCCTGTAATATCCATTTATGTTGACTAAAGTACTTTTGGAGTTTGTTGATGTCTGAATTTCTTTATTTAATAGCTTATACTCATGTTGAACTATTAATACTCTTGGTAATAGAAAGGTTTAATACTATACACTAAGGCAAATATTTTATTTTACTGGATCTTTAACCAAGATTTGATTAGTAAGGGTGGCACTGCTAGTGGATCAAGGATGATACATGAAGGTGTCTACCTTGGGCAGCATATACTAATGAAATAGGTTCCTAAAGGAACCAATAATCAATTTTTGATATATCTAGTGTTAAAAGAGGAATGAATAGGAGTAAATTGCATGCATCATAGAGATCACCATTACACCCCAGCCACATTATGACATTTTCTAACAAGTGAGAGCAGAGTAAAATAAAGACCAAGAACAAGGGTATCCTGGCGTGCCTTGCAGTGGAAGGAGAGCCGTGCTCACCCTAAGTAGGTGTTGCAAAGGAGAAATTCTGCAATGGATGCTGTCAACCCAGATTATTGTATGAGAGCGGCCAATGTTATGTGTTTGTGTCGAGATGTACCCTCAAAGACTCATCCAGTCATGGGGCAGGCTTCTAGAGTTTTTGATTGATTCATGATCCAGTGCTGGGATCATGGGTATTTGTGCTACACATACCTTAGGTTGGGTAACCTGCATACAATGTAAAGGAGGGAAAGAGGCTTGCTTGCTCTGCTCCTCCCCCTTTTGCTCTTGTTACTTTTGCTGTTTTCTGCCATATAAACTGTTGCCCTCTGCCATGTGCCACTCTGCCTTGGAGCCAACCGAGTATGGACTGAAAACTCCATAAACTGTGAGCTAAATAAACCTTTCCCTCCTTAATTCTAGGAATCAGGTATTTTGTCTCAGCAATGAGAGAAAAGTAATCAAGATAGCCTCTATCTATAACACAAAACTCTATAAAGGCCAAAGGGAGCAATGAAAATAAATATTATGAAATATTATGTACAATTTTATTAAACATTTGACACAGAATAATTATATGTGAGAAACTACACATGCAGTATAATGAGATTTGCAATTAATAACCACCTTATACTTATAAGGAATTATTAAAAGTTTAGTCAGTGGTTCTCTAATTTGATCTTAATTTCTCTTCCTTTTGTTAAAACTCTTAAGATCTGTGAATTACTTTCAGCATGTCTCAGGCTCTTCTTGCCTTATGTGGACCTCTGCTGGAATGTCTGCTTTCCTCAGTTAGAGAACTTAATACCAAAATTACAAAAAACCTGTTTCTGGAAATATAAAAACTCAACATTTAATTTAAATATGGAGCCATCATCAGCTGTGTTGCTATGGAGATTCTTCCTCTCATGTGCTGTGCAACATGTCTGCTGCCAATTATCCAGAAATAACTTCTCTATTTCTATGGAATCTTCTGTGTTTCACCTACTGCTGCTTCTGTATTCTGTTTGAGCTTTGGTGAAAAGAGGAGGGCTTTTTCTTTTTGTTCCTTATAAGCAGGTAAGGCAATCTTCAACAAATTCAAGCCGAAAAGGTACCCTGCTGTGTTACTTCCTGTGCAATGCCATTACACATCACCTTTATCACAGGAGATGAGGTGAATTTTTGTCCATTTCATACTCAGAATAGACATTGCCTTGTTGGCTGTGGTGAGAAAGATGATTATGTGTAGTGTAGGTTAATTTTTAGCTTTACATATAGGCTTGTCAAGCCCTCCCCTGTTCACGATGGTTATTTTCCTACCTGAGTTAACATTCAGAGTCACTCCCCTGAGCAGGTAGGAGGTAAACATGGGACTTGCTTACCTCTGTATTTTGATTTTGATCATCCATGCTTAGGTATTAAAGAGTCTCTCTTGAAATGATTCAGGATTGTGTAGGCATACTTGAAAACATTCAGTGTGAGCACTTACCTAAAGTAAATGGGTGGCTTTGCCCTGCTGCAGAATTTCAACCATACAAATCCCTAGCTTGATTCTCTCCGTAGGCTAGCAGATTTTGAAGCTTCAGGAGCCTGATTTCTCCACTACTGCATGCTGAAACCTGGTGACCTTTTTGTGGTTGGTCATTACTTTTCATTGGTTCCACTCAGTGGTGTTCAAGAACAGCTCAGGTTCACTGAAGACCTTCACTGCATTCTATAGTCTCACTTTCAGAGTGGCTTAAAGAACATAGATATATTCTGAGGCACTATGTTTCCTTGCATCTGCAGCAGGGGTGGAGAAACTGTGGAAGAAAGATCTTTGAACACTTTGCTTAATTTATAGGTCAATGCATGGAAAGAAATGCAATTTTTATCTGTCCTCTCTTCCCCATGTTTCTGCCTGATGACAGGGAGAATGTAATCCACAAGACAAGTATCACTGACTATCTGAGATAAAAATGATGGGTAGCAGGTAGGAAAATGAGAGAATGCCCAGCTTTATATTATATCTAGGTCAACTTCTGAATTTCAGGCAAGTGAGTTTCAAATCATTGAAACTTCCCTGAATCAGAATTCTCAGAGAAGTTGCATAAAATGGGCTGCTAAATATAATCCTTGAGCTTGTATTCTCATCTTTGGTAGATAGTGTAACCATGCACCCTCCTTGGTCATATGGTAGAAATCATCATGTCTGTTGGGTATCATAAAAGTGCTTTCTTCTTCTCCTCAAAAACTTTCTGTAGTGAAAGACTACAAGAAAGTACTGAGTAGGTAACAATCTGTTAAAAATAGCCAAGATATAACACTATAGGGCCAAAGAGAAGGTGCATTTTGACTTCTGACATTGCCAAAGAACACATTTTTTAATTTTTATTTTTAGTACACGTTTACAGTACATGATTCCATTTCCTATGGAGAGTTGGTATCTTTACATAGCACATATTAATTCTTTTTTTTAAATCTCCTTCCTCTTATTCCTTCCTCCTCCCTTCATCTCTTGATTCCTTTCCCTTTTTGCAAAAGAGCTTCCTACTTCCTATTTCCTACTATGTATCTTTTATTTTGGTCTTTACTCATTTTATTTTTTCTTTATTTTGGTCTTCTCACATAAGAGAAACCATGCAATATTTAGGTTGGTGTGTCTGATTTATTTCACTTACCATTTTGGTCTCAAGGTGCATCCATTTTTCTACAAATAACTAAAGTTTATCTTCCTTTAGGGAAAAGAAGTATTCCATGTGTGTTACTAACACACTTTAATTATCCATTCATTTACTGATGCACATATATGCCACTTCCAAGATTTAACTATCAGAATTATGCTGCTATAAACATGGATAGGCATGTATCACTGCAATATGTTGTCTTTAACTCCTTGGGGAAGATATCTAGAAGAGGAACAGCAAGGTTGAGTGGAATTTCTAGTTTCAGCTTTTTTAGGGAACTCCATATGGGTTTCCATAATGATTATAGAAATTTACATTCTTATAAACGATGTAGAAGAATCTATTTTCCCTGCAGCGCAGTTGTTATTTTTCAATTTCATGCTGAAAACCATTTCTCCTGGAGTAGTGGGATCTCACTGCTGTTTTAATGTACATTTACCTAATGGCCAGAGATGTTGAACATGTTTTTATTGACCAATTGTACTTCTGAGAAGTGTCTATTCATTTAAGTTGCTCAGTTTTTGATTGGGTCTTTATTTTGGGAGATGTAATTTTTATGAGTTCTTTATGTATTCTAGATATTAGTTCTTTGTCTTAGTAATTGCTGAAAAATGTTTTCCTTACTGAAGTGTGCTTCTTCACTCTGTTGCTTGTGTCCTTTGCTGTATAGAAGTTTTTAATTTGATATGATCCCATTTGTTGACTCTTGATGTTAGTTCTTGTGCAACTGAATTTCTATTCATAAAGTCCTTGCCTATGTCTATGACTTCAAGAATTTTATCTATTTTATCTTCTAACAGATTAAGCGTTTCGATTTTAACATTTAGATCTTTGGTACATCTTGATTTAAGATTAGTACATAGTGAGAGATATTGATCTAGAGTCAGTGTTCTTCATATGGATAAGCAAATTTACCCAGTACCATTTATTAAAGGGGCTATCTATTCTCCAACATATGATTTTGGCCCCTTTGTCAAAGATCAGATAGCTGACTGTGCCTGGGGTTGTTCCCGGATCCTCTATTATGTTCCATTGATCTACATGAGTATTTTTGTGTCAGTACCACGCTGTTTTTCTTATGGTGGCTTTGTAATATAAATTGAAGTCTGGAATTGTGATGCTTTCTGCTTTGGTCTTGTTTCCCAGGATTGCACTTGGTATCCTGGGTCTCTTCTGTTTCCAAATGAACTTTATTGTTTTCTTTCATTCTGTGAAGAAGGCTATTGGTATTTTGACTGGGATTGCATTCAATCTGTATTACAGTTTTGGTAATATGGCCACTTTGAATATATTTTTTTCTGTCTTTCCAGGAACATGTGCTATCTTTCCATTTGCTGATGTCTTTTTCCATCTTCTTTCTTAGAGTAACGTAGTTTTTGTTGTTAGAAACATTTCACTTTCTTGGTTAGGTTAATTCATACACATTGAATTTTTCTTGATGCAGTTTTGAAGCATATTATTTTCTTAATTTCTTTCCCAGTGAGTTCATTACTGGTGTACAGGAACACCTAACTTTTGTATGTTGATTGTGTATCCTGGTATGCTACTAAATTTGATTATTAATTTCAGGAGTCTTTTGGTGGAATTTTTGGGTTTTATCTTTAGAGTATCATGTCTGAAAATAATAATAATTTGATTTCTTCTTTTCCTATACATATCCCTTTTATTTTTTTCTCTTGTCTGATTGCTCTGGCTAATGTTTTGAGTATTAGGTTGAACAGGAGTGGCAATAGTAGATAACCCCTTCTTGTTCCTGATTTTAGAGAAGAAACTCAATTTTTCACTAATGTGATGTTGGCAGTAAGTTTGTCATAAATAGCTTTCATCAGATTGAGATGAGGTCCTTAACATTTTAAGAATTTTTCCTGCCAAAATCCATTCACACTATTGCATCAAGCTGCATGCAGAGGGTTGGCCATTGCAGTATTGTTTAACAAAACTGGCATTTAATTGTCTTAATTGGCTAAAGAAATTACAGTGCAACTATATGGTGGAAAACTATGTCTGTCTTATGTAGAATAGGATAAAGCTTTAAAGAGTGACTTCATTTAGAGTATGATTATATATGCACATAGAAAAAAACCTGAAAGACCATGAACCAACCTGTTAACAATGATTAGTGAGAGGCAGTCAGATCAGAGGGAAAGAATCCATATATAAATACAGATAGGCATAGATAGTAGAATTTATATGTTATATAGTAAAATATTTTTAAAATGTCTTAGAAGAATCAACTCTCCAGGTTTGCTTATTCGTTGGCTTATATAATCCAATTCATCTATAAGAATCACATTAATTATAAATTCTTATTGTTAACCTCAGACCATGAATGGCTAGTAGCTCCCGATTGGTAGTCCTAATTCTTCATCTCACATTCAAGGATGATTTGAATCAAAGTAATATATTATAATGGTAATCTTCAATAACCTGTAAATTATTTTTAAAAGTAAAGGCATCCATCATCTTTATATTTTTCTCAACAATAAGTTGTACAAAACATTATATCTTGAAAGAACAAAGCAGAGAGCCATTAGTATTGATGGGAATCCACTGAAGTCAGATCAGGTATTTTGCAAAGTGTTGTAGGTACTATCAAGAAGATCAAGTGCCATAAAGTGGGAAAGTATATTACAGAAGATAGTCCCTGGTGATTTCCACCCCAGTAAGAGTACCTAGATATTCTGGGGACAGTTTTATCTGGGAAACTGAGTGAAGTCTTCACAAAGAGGTAATTCGTCAATGTGGTATGATTAAAAGACCTGGAAGTATTTGTGGGTTGGTTGAAGTCAGGAAAGCATATGACAGGCAAAGATTGTCTTTAAAGAACTTTGGAACCTGCATGAAAATAAGGGATTTTTTTCATTTGCTATGATACCTCTAATATCTATAGCCAGACAGAAAGTTTTTGATACATGAGATACTTCCCTTGCATAAGTAGTAGGTAAAAATTTGCATCAACAATATAACTAGAATACCACCTATGAATTCCAGTGCACTGCTGTTACAACAATAGCTGTTCTACACTTTCCTGATGCACTATCTTCTGGGCATGTTGATGGAATGAGTCCTTCAGCAATAGCCTTGGAAGATTGATTATTTCTTAGGTCCAGAGTCCTTTCCTGATTGTTGAACAGAAGATAAAGAGAGACAAGATCTCTGCCAGTTAACATGTTACTGACTCGTCGGTGTGATCAGCCTTTATTAAGCTGCACATCTGCAGGGCTTCCTACACTTAACTCTATTCATGCAATCCTTGCACTGATTCCAGAGTGATGATAAATAGCTTAAATTATTATTCCCCCTTTACAACTACCGGGATCTAGAACTGAAGGGACTTGTCACTAATCTCACAGCCCAGGAATTGCAAAGGAAATCAATGTCTCTCAACTTTGCTGCAGTTCTGTTCTCACACAGGCTCAGGCCCTTGGAGGCCTCCGTGAGCAGCTTGATAAATTTTAGGAGGTAATGCTCACTGCTGTAATTAAGGTGTGCATAATAGGTTTAAACTCCTTTGGGAAAGAGGAACAAAACAAAGCAAAAGAAAACTAACAAACAAAAAGCCCTCTAAGGCTTTTTGTGCACTGACTTGAAGGTTTCAGACTGTACTGAGTGTTATATGAGCAAAAGTCTTTGCTTTGTTTAAGTTTCTGGAAATGCCAGGAATAAAATTTGCACTTTACCATTTTTGATTGGAATTCTTGTTGAATTGTTTTTCTGGCTGTTTCTTTTGAGTGCAACCTTTTAAAATTTATGTTGAGTTAAAGCAATCATTTCATGTCTGCCTCCCTGGTATTTCCTTCTCCAAAGGTTCCTGACTTTTGGGCAAGTGGTTCCAGACTACTTGGACTTCCTGAGATGTAAGGGTCAAGCTCGTTATGGAAGCAATTGTGAAGCATTTGTCCATACTTGGTTTCTCTCTTTCCTCTCTCATTCGCCCATTTAAGTGCTCCCTTCCTTCATGTTCCCTTCCCTTTTCATAACTAAATATATAATTTACATCTGGGAATGTATAGAAAAATAAAATTGGATAACCATGCATTTGACCACATTTATGTGGGCTTCATATATGTCAGGCACTTTGATATTTCTGTAAACTATCTATTGCTGTGTAATAAATCATCACAAACTAATTGGCTTAAACAATACACATGTGTTATGCCACAATTTCTATGAATGAGGAAGCCAAGCATGGGTTAAATGGATTCTCTGCTCGGTGTCTCATTAGGCTGAAATCTAGGGATAAGCCTGGTTACAATCTTATCTGGTCCTTAGTGTGCTTTGTCACCCTTGCAAGTGCTTGGGAGAATTTACTTGGTGTGTGTGTGTGTGTGTGTGTGTGTGTGTGTGTGTGTGGTTGTGAGACTGAGATTCCTGTTGTTTGACTGATGCTAGCTGGGGACCACTCTCAGCTCCCAGATGCTCCCTTGGAACCCTTGTCACATAGACTCCTAGTCTCACATGACTCTAGGTAGGCACCTGCTACTTCTTAAGATGTACTTAATTAAATTATTGTACCTCCATTTGATGAACTCAAGGTCTATTGATTAGGGACCTTAATTACTATATAGTGTAACTCCTTTCATGGGAGTAAAATTCTGCTTACTCAGAAATCTTGCCTACACTCAAAGGAAGGGGGGCTAAATATGTTCTGCATCATGATGGGAGTAGGGATCAATCTTTGGGGTCATCTTATAAATCTGCCTGTTAAAACTATATGGTGGGGCAACCCATTCAGGAATTCTCCTGTCTTTCAAGAGCTATTCCTATTCCCTATCCCCCTTTTCTATTCCCCATTCCTTTTCTCCAATAAATTTCCACTCTTAAAAAAATAAAACTAGATGGTGGAGACATAACTGAAAAAAATATGCATGATTCTTGTCCTGAGAAGACATTTTCTGGGACAGGCAGAAAGTATTAAGTAGATATTTTTAATTTATGATAAGTGCTATAGAAACAGATTTATGTGAAAAATAGTAATGCAAGGGTGGTGTTTAGATAAGGTAACATTCATACAGAAAAGTATGAAGGAGAAGGAGAAACAATCACATACAAATCTGGAGAAAGTGTATTCTAAGCAGACTCACTAAAGAGTTCAAAAGCACGGTGATGAGAATGACCATAGTTTTTAAAGTAGAGCAAAGAGGCTGGTGCAGTGGGAGCAGAGGGAAGGAGGAACTGAGGTCTGAGAGGTAGGCAGGGGCCAGGTTATGCAGTGTCTCAGAATCCTTGGTAAGAACCTTCAGGTATGGGAAGCCAAAGAGTAATTTTAAACAAGGGAGGAGTATAATCTCTTTGTTTCAAGATCATTCTGCACAGGAATTAGACTGTAGAAAATTAGGAGAAGCTGGGATGCCCGATTAGAAGCTACTAAAAGAGTCCAATAAGAAGATGTGGATGAGAAAGATTGGAATGGTGGTAAGGAGGGAAAAATATGGAGTCAAGCTATACTTAAAGGAGCTAGGGCAAGAGTTGCTGATAGATGAAATGGCGCTTAGAAGGAGCATTTCAATTTCAAAGGTTAATCACTTTGCTTAAGGTCATGCAATCAATGAGCACCAGTAGATGTAGGGTGTCCAGCCCCAAATCTGTTGGTCCTTTTTTGTACTTCAAATTCATTAGTGAAAGAACCATATGAACCCGTCAATAGACATCATTAATTGAGAATGCTGAAAATATACTGCCAGTCACAGTATTTTTTCTTAATAGAAGGCAGATGTAATAGAGGGTGCGCCATAGACCTGATGTACCTGCATTCATATCTTTGTTGCAAATGAGTAGAGTAGGATACTGCTTGAGTCCATGATTTATGTGGGCTTCATATATGTCAGGCACTTTGATATTTCTGTAAACTATCTATTGCTGTGTAATAAATCATCACAAACTAATTGGGGAACTGACATTGTAAATCATTTCAATCAGTTGGTAACAAGGCTTCAGCGAATAGACCAGCTTTTCCTGGAAGTTTTCCAAAGGAGTCCATCATGGGATTCAGGATAGTGGTTAGTTACTGCCTTATTGAATACATACCATTTTATAAAGAGCAAGTAAAGAAGGCAAAGAACAAATTATTGGACTAGACTTGGGGTAATTTATGAATTTGATTCTTCTATTTGAAAATCAGATTTGAGGGCTAAATTGACCTACAAAGTCATTCAAATTATCATAAAAACAAACTGTCCCTCACCACCTGGCCTTCTGACCACACTGTACAGAGGCAGACAAAGCATTTGCATAAGCACCAGACTAAATGATTGGATGCCTATTAATCTACATGCTGGCGATAATAGTTTTGTGTTTTTTTTTAAATGGCTACAAATTATATTAACAGACAGGGCCAGTGAGAAATGGAGACCTTTAAAATGTTAGAGCTAAACCAATAAACTAATAAATAATTACTTTTGTCATAAGATTTTTTATCTCAAGTTCACCTCTAAGCCTTTTAGTTTCTGTTGGAAAACAAAGAGATATATTGCTAAAGAAAGGTACATAAGGAGAAATGCTGCCTTTTTCTGAGAAATACCTGAGAAAACACTATGAGGTATGATTGTCCCTGAAAGTGTGTTCCAAAGTCTTACAGTTTCTAGGAGGTGCAGAAGAACAACAATCTCCAGGAAAATCCTTTAGAACATCTGTAGTTCATAATCAAAAGGACATATAAGAACTAACAGTTATTAAAGACTAGTCATGGCTCAGGATTATGTTAATTATTTTACATAAATTATCTCATTAGATAAATCTTTTGCAAAAGGAAAAATAACCAAGAGATGGAAGGAGGGGAGACATCGGAGAGGAAAGAAGATGAAAAGAGAATTCAGATGTGCTAGGTACGTATAGCAATGCTCCATGAAAAATGTAATCATTATGTACGGCAAACATGTACTGATAAAAAATAAACAAATCATCTCATTTAACTGTTAGAATAATTTTGTTTTGCAGATGATAGTATCTAAAGGAAATAGAAGTTTAGGTAGATTAAGGAAACTTTCTAAGGCCTAGTGGGTAGTGAATGGCAAAGCTAATATTATAACTCAAATATATCTTCCTTTGGACTCAGTGCTTTTAAATATAAGCTGTAAATATAGATTTATTGATGTAAAGCTGGACCTTAGAAACAGTCAAATTATTTTAACCATTCTGTTATCCATATCATATTATGAATGAAGAAACTGTGTCTTTGAGAAGTGAAAGGATTCTTCCAAGGCCACATACATATATAGATATTTCTCAAGCCGTAAGTACTGGAGAGATATAGCAGGTTAGGAAGATTTCTAAATATCATTGGCATTCTTGGTAAGGTAATTAAATCCTGTGGAAGAAAAGAATCATAGATATCTGATAAGATGTGGAAAGAATATAGCCATGTTTATTTGTGAAGTGGTTTAAGTCTTTAAGTTCAGAAATTCTGGTTTCATTGAGGAAAGTGTCCCATTATTATCTAGGAGAAAAGTAGGATTAAAACTAAAAAATTTGTCTTAGTTACATTTTTGTTGCTGGGACAAGTTAAAGGAGAAAAGTTTATTGTAGGTCACAATTTACAGAAGCTTCATCTATAGTCATCTGGCTCCATCAAAGGGCAGCATGGCAGAGGGGCAACACAGAGGAGAGAAAATCTATGGCAGGACAGGCAAGGAGCAGCCAGCCTGCTTTTCATCTTTCCCTTTATATTTCATCCAGAGTACAGGGTCACGGGTTGGTGCCACCCACACCCAGCATAGGGCTTTTCATTTCCCACAGCCAGAACAATGCTAAACCAATCAGTGAACTGACCCAATTATCACATCCTTAATCCACAATCACACACCCTAGATCCAGCATCACACACACATGATCCAGCCACCTATAAAGCCCAACCTATGAGTGCAAGAAGCCTTAGAATTATCTAGATACAAGTCATAACAAAGTGATTAAAAATTAATGCAGAATAATATTTTATTGAAAAGTTGCCTAGTTAAATTTAGAAGTTTGCATTTTACAGTTTTGAAGTTTAAAATATAACAAACCTTAATATTTTTTCAAGATCTGAGGTGTTCATTTATAAATGACCTGGATTTGAAAACTATAGTAAGTTCTTTTCCCCCCATAAAATTCTGCTCTAGATAAAAGTTATCATTTTTCTTAGTCTTCTTCACATTTTCTCCCTCCAGATCAACATTAGCACTTGAATTTCATGACAGAAGACATTACATTTTTCTTTGCAAAGAGATATTTTCTCATAGCTCTCAGGAGATAATGCATATTTATGACTAATGGATAACAGGGTTTGATGGTCAACCAACTCTATTCCTTAGTGGTGACTTGCAGAGGAGCCCTGCTTCAATGAGCAATTATAGGAAACCTTTGGAATCCATTCTGGAAACTGAAATAACGTAATGGTTTCCAATTTAGTATAATATTCAATTTCCTGAAAAAGTATTGTGGAAGATTCTTTTAAGAAGCATATTTTGATTTGTGTTTTAAAAACATCTCTGTGTAATGCCTCTAAAGGGCCAGTGTGCACAGCTACAGGAAAACTTTGTACAGCAGCTTGAAAATTTAAGCAACCTAACGGCCATACGCAAGAAGATCGAGATCCTATAATCTCTCCAGTGTCACCTATTTAATAGCAAAGTGGAGATTAGGGGTCCTTTTTCTCTTTCTGCAATACTTTCCAAACTCCAGTAGCATAGAGGGGATGAGAAATAAATATGTAAGACATCAGGACCTTGAAAAGTCTGATTTAAAGAAACCTAGATATGAATAGAACACATTCAGTGATAAATTCTATAATCCCGAGTGCTAATCAGGAATGATGATCGAGCCGCACCATGGACAGCACCCATGAGAGCCCACTGAGGAGGTTTTGGCTCACTGACACAAATATTCAGCCCACAGTAGTAGTGATGAAGACATAGTGCAGTATTGGGAATTGGAAAGTCTGGAGTCGATCTCCACCTTTTTAATGGTGATGATATCCTAAGCAGTCATGTAATATTTCTGAACCTGAATTTCCTCTCTTGTGAAATGGTAATAAAATAAAAAAATTTTATTTTTTAGATCTCTGTAAATATTAAGTGAGACAACTTACTTGAAAGTTTATTTTAAGTAAAAAGTTGTGTAGTAGATTGATAACTGGTGGTCAACTTATAACCCCCAGCTGAACTGAATGAGTGTGGTGCTGGGTGTGGGAGGCCCACCTGAGGACTGTTGCCCGCAGCATAAGAGGCAGACCTGGAGAAGAAGAAGGAGGCTGTTGAGAGCTGGTAGAAGCTGTGGGGAGCTGGCTTTCCTGATGAACTTGGCTGTTTTCATCCTCTGAGGAGCCCGGGACCTCGCTGGCACTGAGAATGGCTTCGGTTCACTATGGGGGAGCTCTGGTCCTCACTTTGAGCTTCACTTCCTGGTTCCGGAGGGGAGGATGGTGCACTGCTGGCCTTCTGGAAAAGCTTGCTGTGTTGGCTTTCCTAATGCGAACTGGTCATCCTGGTCAGCCTGCGTGAGACGTTGTCATGAGCTCTGGGCCTCCAGTTAGATTTGTGGGAGGCATTGTTATGAGCTCTAGGTATTCAGCTGGACTCGTGTAGGACACTGTTGCGAGATCCAGGCCCTCAGCTGGATTCCTTGGTCTTAGTGTGTGGACAGATTTCCTGCACCCTTTTGTATATCATTCTTTGGGTGACTATTATAAATAATCACATAAAGTATGTGTCCTGTAATATATTGTCCCCCTTGCAAAAATAAGCACCAAACCAACACAAGTTGCTTTACATTTTATATATATATGCTTTTGCTTATATATATATATAAACTGGAAAGCCTCAAAAGATATATTCTGATATGGATTTGTTCAGGGTATTTTGGGACCTAGTTTTGGGTCTTCTTAGTTCTAGTATTTGGTTCTGCATTTCCAATATAGAACAGTAATATAGTGATATCCAGTATTTTGAGTATGTCTCTTGAACTCATGTTGTGGATGGAATACATTCGATACTCCCTTATACCTGTCTAGCTAAAATCCCTAAAACAACATTAAAATGGTGAAATGCAATAAACAAAACAAGAAAATCCTTAAAAGAGAAAAAGAACCCAAGAAAACAATAGCAGACAAGAAATGACCATATAATTTCAAATTTGTGGAAAAGAATGAATATTGAACAATTGACACAACTCCTTGAGAAAGCTGAAAGCGGGGCTGGGGATTTAGCTCAGCGGCAAATCACCTGACTGGCAAGCTCAAGGGCATGAGTTCGGTTCCTGGTACCGGAGAAAAACCAAAACCAAAAAAAAAAAAAAAAAAGAGAGAGAAAGCTGAAAGCTAGGTACTTGTGAGAGGAGGGAGGAGTGCTAATGAGAAACAAACCCATTTGCTGTACAGAAGCCCAAGAAAACTAAAAATGGATGTGGGAAAGGACTGGAAAAAAGAGGGCTCATTAGTAGGTTTTATAAGTTAAACAATGAGATCTCTTCTTCTGCAAACCTCCAAGTCACCTAGTCATGCATTTCCTGTCCTTGGAGGAATACTTTATTTTCTAAAGAAATATAGCAGAGATTTCTTGAGTTGGGATATCAGATTCAGATGAAGTTGAGATAAGATGCATTGCTAAAAATGAGGTAGTAAGAAAATATCTACATGCTGAATCCTGAGAATCTCAGCTCCTCTTTCCTTCTCTGCTTTCAGAACATTGTAAACTAGACCTAGACCACCCTAGGAGGGAGACTAGAGCAGTCATCTCCTTGAAAACAGATTATCTGAAAAGATAATATTTACAGATATACAAGTAGTTAGAGATACCCAAAAGAAGTAATTAGATCCTTAATCCTAGAGTGAAGTTCCCGCACTGAGCAGTCCTGTCTCAAGCACATTTATGTTAGCCACCATCTTAATGGATATGATCATTAATTTTAGACATTTCACAGTATATGTATATATCAAAGTATCATATTGTACCTCATGAATTTATACAATTTACAGCCCCACAAACCATCATTTTAGTGCCTTACTACTAAGCAGAAATGATATCCTTGTGAGACAGGAGAGAAGTGTCTGACTTTCATTTTTCCATGCCAGTGGGAGTGGGCAATGTAGCTTGGCTATCAACTGCCTGCCCCTCCCCTTTGGTTCCCTTCATTCCCCTTTGCACCCCAGTGGACTGGGACAGTTTACTTCAGTGTCCTCCCTGGCTATCAAACCACCATTCTCCACTCCAACATGAGTGCAGCCAGCCAGACAGCATGATGCCCCTTCCCCACTACTGCCACTTTAGAGGGTACAGTGATAGAGGCCACTATGAAGCAGCCCTGAGCAAGACTTTAACCAATGGGCTTTTCATATTTACTTGAGAATCTGTCTGAGGCTTAGGCTCCTTGTCTGGAGATGGGCAGTGGCCTTATAGTAAGTGACACTCTGTGAGTCACTGATCCCTCCTGAGGCCTGTAATGACAGATGAAGCTGGAAAGCCTCAAAGGATAAGACAAGATCACAGCCAAGGACACCTGGATCCAACCTCAGCTAGATAAAACTATAGCCTCAGGCATCTCACTCCTGGGTGGAGTAATTTAATACCTCACTTGGAGAGGTCCTTCAGAGGTTCCACCCTTCTTGAGTACTGTCCTCCCTTCTTCTGATAAATAAATAAATACAGACAACCTGGAGAACGTCTTGGGCTTAGCCCTGAGAGAATTTCAAATTCTATGAGAGGGCTTTCATACTCCTGGAGCCCTGAAATCATTCATTTTGCCTCTTTTATTTAGCCTTCACCATACACTCATTTGGGAGATTGCAGACCTGATCAGCCTGAAATAACTAAGGGATATTATTAATCCAGTAGTACAGTACTGTTGCCTTTTTGAAGAAGGGAGAGGGTACACTGGTGTAGCTGAGATCAGGAAAGGAAGGTTCTGGGCCCCTTATTTGCAGACCCAACCTTTGTAGCATACTTTCACCCTGCCCCTTTCTGAAATAGGCCTACAGTTACCATAAAACAAGCATTCTCCTGACACTTCTGAAGTTTTAATCTAGAAGGGCTAAAACTGCTGTGTATTGACACCCTTGTGCTGCAGCTCAGGCCCTGTTAAAGACTTTCTTTGGTGTTCCTGTAAACCAGCTGTGATTTATTTATTAGATAATGTAGGCTCCAAAAGTCTTGTAAATCTATTTGAGATACTTTTATTCTGAGTAGTGTGCACAGAGGAATAGTTTCCAAAGAAAAAGCAATAAACATACATAAATGTTAATACTGAAGCACTCCAGAGTCTAGCAGCCAACAAAGACCAGAAACCATCACCAGCTAGAGTAAACCTATGGTGACCACAGCACAGCATGGCACTGGAGGGTGATGGCCAGCAGTAGCAGCAGCAGCAGCAGCAGAGAACCAGCACCTAATAGAGTTGACCTATGGTGTCTGGCACAAGCCAGCATCAGATTTGATGGCCAGCAGCAGCAGTGATGAGCAGTTGGCTATGTCAACTGTTGACATCCAGCATTACCTGGTGTCATCTGGTGACATCAGCACTGCTAGCAGAGCTGTACATTGCACTTTCATGAGTAGAAGAACTGTAGGCTGATTGGCAATATTCAGGTGGCTAGACATTTAAGCAAAGCCTCTGGTATAAAACTCAGTGACCTAAATTAATAGAGATAGGAATGCAGAGAAACCAGACAGGCTGGGATCACACAAGTTACAATAAATACCCACAGAGAGAAAGCAAAACTGTTACATTTATGAAACAAGAACAGGATACTTTAGAAAGAGCATAACAAAAGACCAAGAAATAAATTTCAAAAATTAAACATAGAAGAATGTATACCAAATTTTATTTATGTTTATTTTAAAGAGAATAGTAAAAAAAAAAAAAGAACAATAGCAAAATAACCACATCACAGCTAAAGCAAAAACATTAAAAATGATACAGGGTTTCAAAACAAAATGGTAGGAATTAACTATCATTGTTATATTGCATATTGTTATCATCAACTACATTGCTCAGATTACCAGATGTAAGAATGCAAGATTGATCAAACCATTACTCTCTTTAAAATTAAAAAAAATATAAATAAAGAAGTAAAACTCTTGAAAATACGAGTGGATTTTGGATTATATTGGATTTATTTATTTATTTAAATTTATTTTAAGAACAAAAGAAGGAAAACATATTAACAAACAGACAACCATTTACAAAACAGCATAAGAACAACACAGGCAGTACAGAGTTACAGACAAAGTGGTAAGAAACTAACAATGATTATTGTATTACATATTGATATCTTCAAAGTGGTTTTTCAGGAAAATAAATACAGACATACAAGACTGACCAAATAATTAATCATTAACTGTTCCTTTCATTAAAGTGATAGAAGTCACTAGCACAACTATGTTAGCTATCCTGTTTATACATACATACATAATTTCCCCTTCTTTCTTTTCTCTGTTCCCTCACCCCAGTTGCTCTTTACTTTTGAGCATTTTCCTTTCATTTCACAATGTCTGTCATACCTCCTAGTTTTTATTCACTCTTTCAGGTTCTTATACTAGTGAGACAATACGCTGCTTACACATGGAGGTCTGGTTTATTTCCCTTATGAGTATGGTCCCTAGTGTGACCATTTACCTGAAAAAGCCTTGAGTGTTATATTGGATTTAAATCTGAAAATATATCGCTTCCAAAGATTTTTTCCTTACAAATAAATATAATGAATTCCACTAATTTTGAGGAATGAAGAGCACACAACTTAAGTATATTGACCACCTAATATGTGCCACGTCTTGTGCAGTGAAGCAAACTGATCAGTATGTTACGATCTTGTAGAAATAATGAAAGGATCTGGGGGAATCTGTCCTCAAGCTGCTGTGCTGCTGTCATTTTGTTGTTTTTCCCTGCCCCAGAGATACTGATTTGCTTTCTTTTTTTTTTTTTTTTTTTTTTTTTTTCTTTTTTTCGGTTTTTCTCCGGTACCGGGAACCGAACTCACGACCTTGCGCTTGCCAGGCAAGCGCTTTTGCCGCTGAGCTAAACCCCCAGCCCCCTGATTTGCTTTCTGCTAGGAATTTGTAACAATAAGAAAGAAGGAAGAGGCAGAGGTGAGAGGAGTGTGAGGAGCACGGAGGACTGGTCAGGAAGCTGTGAAATGTGGGTCTTTTCTTTCACTTGTGCTGTTTTATGACTCCTCCTCTTTATCCTTGTGATCCTCTTGCTTCTCTTTTTTTACCTCCTTATTAATTTTGTCTTTTTATATGTGAAACAAGAGAGAAGTTAAGACAGTTACTCAAATTCAGACATATAATAGGCCTGGATTTGATTGATTCTGATTAAAGGGTCTACACTTCGCTTATTGAAACAATTGCATAGTATTTATAACTTCTAAAACTGCTGGTCCCGCCACAATTTTTTTTTTCTGTATTGGTTCTGTTTTCTTTTGAAGTGGAACCACCATTTTAACCCTCAACTGCCAATCTTTAAACATTTGTATGAGAGAGGAAGAATATGCTTTAGTTTAAGCCACAGATATTTGAAGTTAGTAAACACTAATGTTAAGTCTTTTCTTCACAGAACATTCTATTATTTTATTTTTTCTATAAGCATTTATTTAT